>NC_081429.1:61903280-62203280 GCF_949786415.1 Peromyscus eremicus | reverse complement strand
CACAGACTCCCTTGTTCTTCCCCCTCCCACCCTCACCCCCCACCCCGCCTTCCCCCCAGCCCATCCCCCATTCCCATCTCCTCCATGGCAAAGACTTCCCTAAGGATTGAGTTCAACTTGGTAGATTCAGTCCAGGCAGGTCCAGTCCCCTCCTCCCAGGCTGAGTCAAGTGTCCCTGTATAAGCCCCAGGTTCCAAACAGCCAGCTCATGCACTGAGGACAGGTCCCAGTCCCAAGCCTGGATGCCTCCCAAACAGATCAAGCTAATCAACTGTTTCACTTATCCAGAGGGCCTTATCCAGTTGGGGGATCCTCAGCTATTGGTTCATAATTCATGTGTTTCCATTCGTTTGGCTATTTGTCCCTGTGCTTTTTCCAATCTTGGTCTCAACAATTCTCACTCATACAAACGCTCCTCTCACATCACCGGACTCTGATGTTGCTTCTTTTATTCTTTCACATAAAAGCACATTTCTGACAATGTAGGCCCAACTGGAAGATCCAGGACAATCTATTTTCAAAACATGGTAATATTTCTGATGTTCTTAAAAGACTAAATAACTACAAGGCCAGTCCTCCTCATACCCTATTCCCACTACGGCGTGGTTTGTCTAGACTTATAACCAGAATCCGATCTCAGAATGTTTCAGGGAGTAAAAAATTAAAATGTCAGTCTCAGGAGAAGGCTGACAAACAAAAAGAATGAACAGACTTCATTAATTTATACTGCCTAAAATTTAGAAAATACATGTGTCAATTCTGAGAAACATGACAAAGGATAGTACATTTTAGGAAAAAAATGATCAATACATGAACATAGTAGGAAGTTGTAGGAATATTTATTAACATGGCTATTTAAGTACACTTAGATCTCAGATCTGCTGAAACCAAACAAATTTGAGACTTCAGAAACTTCCTCGCAGGCAAAAAATGTCATTCCAAAATACTAGAAGACAGAAATGCAGGCATAAACTTAAAGCGCTTGATGGAACCACTCGATTTCTGATGAGTGTCACTTTCTGTATAAGGTATCTGTCTTTTTTCTGCAACAAAGTACCAGACAAAAGCGTCTTAAGGAAAGGTTTGGTGGCCAAAGTTTTCTGGGATCCACTCATCAGGGTAGAGATGTTATGAAAGCGGGCCCAAGAGGCATCTAGTCATACTATGTCCATGTCAAGAAGCAGGGAATTTTGAATACTTGGGCTCAGCTAGCTTTTCACTTTTTATTCAGTTCCAGAAACCCAGCCCATGGAATAGTGCTGCCCATTTCAGGACGGGTCTTCTCATCTCAATTTATATTATCTAAATAATAGTTCACAGGTATTCTCAGAGGGCATCATAATCTGGATAATCCCTTGAAGCCTACCAAGAGGCTTATCTCCTAGGCTATTTTAGATGCTCTCAATCTGGCAACCAATATTCATGCTTTGATGGTATTATAGAATATCTATTGTTATTGAGCCACGTGAAGGTTTTGGCCATTGCTCTCGGGGAGCAATGGGAGATGAGGAACACCATATTAGCAGATGTTATGATCTAGTTAGCACAGAGTACACTGCTGGGCTGATTTTGTGAGATAATATTGCATGGGGAAAAGAGTTCAAGATTTAGTAGTCTATTACAATAATCTTAGCCATGGATGGTGGTGGCCTCTACCAATGTGGTCATGGTAGATGGGATGTAAGTAATTGTATTTTGAATGCATTTTGGGTACATGGCCAACAGGAATTTCTAACAAATTGTATGTGGTCTAAGACAAAGAGGAAAGTAAAGCACAAACCAAGGCATATGGCATGATTAACTAAAGAGTTGCATGACGGCACACATCATTAATCCCAGTGCTCAGCAGGCTCAGGCAGGAAGATGCTATGGAGCTGGAGAGAGCATGTGTTACATAGTCAGACCCAGTCTCAAAAATACAACAAATTAATTAAAATAAGAGTTGCCAGAAGTTGTCAAAGTACAAAATATCAAGGGGTTTAACTTTCCTAACAGGGTATATTATGTTTTAGATACTTCATTGATCCAAGGAAGTAATTGAGATTATAAATCTATTGAGTATAGAAAAAAAGAGAAAATACAGAAGCTAAGACCTATCCACATTTCAATGTTTACAAATTACCAAAATGAACAGAAAGCAGTCAAGGAAAGAGCAAAGGAATGGAGGTAATGTGGGGAAGTGTAGTAACATAGATGACAAAGTTTGCTGATCGCATTTTGGAACTATGACATATCAAAAGTTGTAAAACTCATAGGCCCCTCCCAAAAGCCATACAACCACAAGCAAACAATTGACTTCAGTGGAGCAGCTAGCAAGTTGGGCATGGGGCTCTAGCCACGTAGCTTTTGTGGGTTTTTATGCCTGCTGTGGTGAGCCCTTTGGTGATGCCTTTGAGCCTCAACCATGTCACTGTAATTCTAATAACCTGTAAGCAATTCTAATACACCCACTGGTTCGCCAAACTGGACTTGGATGAATTCTTTCTTTAGTCTATTGTAAGTACCCCATCTGAGATGAATAGATATTTGTTCTATTGTAATCAATGTCCAACCTGGTACCAACAGATCCAAAGACATGTTGGAGAAGAGCAGTTACATGGATGATATGGTGTGCAACTAAGGTTGATCTACCTGAGGGTAAGACATTCATGGAGACAATGACAATACAGCTATCTTTAAATGTGTGATGTGAGATTGAATGCTTTGTTGATTGATGTAGTGGCAGTTGTGTGCTCCATATGATAGGTGACAACACTTGGAACCAAGGATGAGCCTTCTGGAAGTAGTGTCTTTAGGGGAACTCTAAGGGCAGCTGCTTTCCTCTATATGGTATGGGCTGGCATGTGTGAATGAAATCTGCCACACAAATATAAGAATACACCCCAAAATGACTGATGGACTAGTGAGTGCACTCCCTGAAAAACACATATGAATATGACTGTTAGCAAACTGTGAAGGCTGCTGAATGGCCTTTGCTGTGGATAATAAAACAGAAAACCAATGCTCTGCAGTCTGCCAGAAAGAACTTGCCAAGTGAGGGAGAAATTGCAATGGGAAAAATACCTGTGGATGCTATCCTCTGCTTTCACATCTGATGTGACAGAAAATAAATAAATAAATAAAAGGAAAGGAAAAGGCAATGGAGAGGTTGGCTTGTTGTTCCTCACAGTTTGTAGGAAAGAGAAGACCCATGAGATACGTGCTTCCTCAGATCCAAAAGCTTGAAACCCAGGGCAACAATCAGATGGTAGGAGGAAAGAAAGAAGACATTCTATAAGCTTCTACTAAGGTCAGAACTTTAAATCAGAGGAAGTGGAAATCAGAGTTGAACATGCGGATAGAGTCCTAAATTGTGCCCCAGAATAGGAAACTGATAACCACACAAGAGTTAGCATTCAAAGTGCTTGAATTGAAAGACTTTTAAACAAGGAATAATAGAAGTCCTCACAGCCTGTCTCCTGGGGCTGTGGGTCATGGAGGTAGATGGGATTGGTCTGCCCACTCTTTAAAAGTGGAGTAACTGAGTGATATACTTATTCATTCTTACTTGAAATAAGGGCTGCATAACCCAAGGCATTAGGAAAATTAGTCTCTGATGGACTGACTCATATAAGTCAGCAGAGAAACTCGTTTTTGTCATTTGAGATCCTCGTGAATATGAGGAACTGGACGACAATAGAGGAAGGCACACATTACTGAGGGAACAGGGCATGTAGGATGCCATGCTTTTTACAGCCCAGTGAGCCAAATAATACTGTTCATTAGAGAACTACAAAAAGGTTGATTCACCGAGGACCTCTAGGCTGGTATGTGTCTTTAAAGGCTTTGTTGGGCCCTGTAATAAGACGTGATCTTTATGAGGTAGAAGATGCTCTGTGCTTTAAATGATTTAGCCCATCATGTAAATTGGGTTAAAATAATAAAACACGCAAAAGGACATGAAAAGAGGAAAACCGTACAATGCAGGTTACCAAGAAGTAAACTCTTCAAGATTTGTGTAGGCCGGAGTTCCTGGTATAAAAACTGACAGAAAGTTAAGTTCTGTGTCACCATGTTTCTGGAAAGATTTAAAGCTACAGCAATCACTTTTTAGCAGTGGAGAAGGACATCAAAGACAGAGCAGGACAAGTACAAAATTTCAGCTTGACCTTGGCGTGGGCACTTATCTTCACAGAGGATGTGCTGTCCAATTCTCCTTCGCAAGGAGATAGAAAAGGACACCCCAGCACCTTTCCAACAGCCGAGTATGGCCAATGGAGGGGCATGGGGCAGGGAGTTAGCTCTAGTAGCAGCCATGGCAGGCAAGAGTATAGTCCAAGCCAGGCCAAGCAACGTAAGACTTCAAAAAAAACAATTATGGCAGCCCAAAAGCAGTGCTCTTGAATTAGGAGACACAATGGCTTATGGAGAATGATCATGTATTTTGAAAAGACAGATGGAATAGTGTCCCCACATCCATCTTACTTCCATCATGGTTTGTTTGAGGAAAGAAATGAGATCATCCTTGCTCTTTTGGCTTTTGCTTACTTTTTAAGTGTCTTCCTAGATATTTAACCACAAGGCCATTTGGGACATACTTGGGATATACACTAGTGGGAGGGACTTCAGGAATCATGTTCACTCCCTACAAACAGGTTTATTCCCATATAGCTAATATTGACTATCTGACAGATTTGGAAAAGCATCTGGAAGGACAATAAAAAACAGCAACTAAATAATTTTAACACTGTCTTACCACATGGATGCAAAAAGAAATGCCCCAAAGCCATGCAGTTACAGATTAATATTTGAAGTCTCATAGGTGGCTACTTCTCAAGGACATGACAGCTTACCTAAAACCTCATGTCACTTGTGTTAGTTTCATGCTGATAATAGATTCTAAGTCCTTATTGGCAGAGATGCCACACACATGGTTCCAGGGCATGGAGAAATTAAGCTAGGACTAAGTTGGAAGCTCCTTCCTTCTTGGTTGGTTTTTGTAGTTCTAGAAGGCATGGTACCCGCTGCTGATGGAAAATTGACAGTGCACACTACACTGTTGTATGAGTTACTTGTTTTATTTCTGTGACAAAGTATTCTGACGAAAGCAACTTACGGAAAAAATGTTAATTTTGGCTTAGAATTTGAAGTTGGGTTTTATCATGGCAGGGAAGAGGTGACATTGGGAATGGGGCTGACGGTAGTATATTTTCTGTTGTCAAGAAGCTGAGAATTGAAAGCTCATGCTTAGCTAGCTTTTCTCCATTATTCAGTCTAGCAACTTCTTGCCCCTGTACCTTTGAAATGGTAATACCCACATGTAAGGTGTGTTTTCCCACTCAATTAACCCAATCAATGAGTCCCTAACAGACCTACCCAGGGGTTTGTGTGGTGATGTATTGTACACCCTGAAAAAACTTATCTGGGCATCAGAGGACAAAGTCAGCCACTAAATTAGACGTAGGGATCAGGTAGTGGTGGCAAACGCCTTTAACTCTATCACTCAGGAGGCAGAGATCCATCTGGATCTCTGTGAGTTCAAGGCCACACTGGGAACATTGTCAGGCATGGTGGCACACACCTTTAATCCCAGCACTTGAGATCTTATGTCTTTGCTTGAGAAAGACACACACCTTTAATCCCAGGAAGTAATATGGCAGGACACAGAAAGGTATATAAGGCATGAGGAAACAGGAACTTGCTATCTTTAGACTGAGGATTTCGTAGAGGTAAGCTAGTGGCTGCAGCAGTTCAACTGAGACCCTTGGGGGTGAGGATCAGCTGAGGAGTTGGTGAAGTGAGGTTGACTGTGGCTTGTTCTGCTTCTCTGATCTTTCAGCATTCACTCCAATAACTGGCTCTGGATTGTTGTTGTTTTTTAAATAACAGTGTTTAGCAATTGGTGTTACAGGCTTGTTTTCTTGGTGATTCTAAGGCGACCAAGTCGAAAATCAAGTTTAACCATCAAAACTATCAAAATAATCAAGATGTCAGCATGATGCAAGAGTAGCATGACTGTTATGGACATAACCAAATGTTTTTCAATTGGATTTAAAGACTGCTCTACAAGAATGAAATTATATTTGATATGATAAGTTAGGACAAAAGCCCATGGCTGGGAAGGAGATAGGCCCCAAAATGCAAGCAATTGCTATTGTTTTCTTAAATGAATGTAATGTGCCTTGCTTATTAAATTGCTTTATGAATATTTATGATTATACTGATAGCTTACTACTGTTGGCAGGCTTTGTTGTGAAAGGAAACTTCTTTATGAAAGTTAATGTGGTGCTTCATAACTGGTCAAGCTACTGAGATTAAATAACTCTTACAAGTGTCTTAGTTACAGGTCTGTTACTGTGAAGAGACATCGTGACCAAGCTGACTATTATGCTATGGGCTTGCTTAGAGTTTTAGAGGGTTAGTCCATGATCACTATGGTAAGAAGCAGACAGGTCTGACATTGGAGCAGTAGCTGAGAGCTTTACATCCTGATCTGCAAGCATCAGGCAGACAGAGAGACTTGGTCTAGTATGGGCTTTAGAAATCCCAGTGATACACCTCTTCCAACAAGGCCACATCTCCTAATCCTTCCCAAACTATTTCACTAACTAGTGACTAAATATTTAAATACAGGCCTATGGGGGTCACACCCATTCAAACAACCACACTATGGCACAGTGAAAAAAAATAAGAAAAACAACTAAAACATTCACCAAGCTATACTTGGCCAGAATAATGTCTTTGTCACTGTGCCTTATCTGGGATAAATAGACATTTACTTATAACACTTTAGTGTTGTGTGAACTTTTCCTGGAGAGATAAACAAATGTTTATTCATCCCAGATGGGGTGAGTAGCAATAGACCAAAGAAATCCCCTAAGTCTAGCTTGGTGAAGTAATGAGTTTAATTAGGGTTGCTTACAGGAGTGTGAATGAAGAGTTACTTCCAGGTCCCAGATGGACTCCTGGGTGGCTGTGCCACAGAAGAAAAGAAAATATCTCCGCAGTGGCCATTAATTATCTATATATCCTTGAGGATGACTTTGGCCTCATGAGCCTTCTCTCCTTGTAATCATGAACCAGACGTTCTATAAATCATGAGTGGCCTTGTGAGACTCTTCACCTATCATTGAGAGTTAATGGACCCATTCTTAAGTAGTTCTCCTTTAGATGATTATAGCTGCTGAATATTCCAGAGTTCAGCAGCCATGTCATGAGTAGAAGAAAGCATTCCATGATAAACAGGAAAAGTCATACAACAATAATCATTAAAATACATTAGTAAACTATTTATAAAGAAAAGGTATTATCCAAGACCATATTGGTGAACATTACCCTCACATATTACAGGTATATTTTAAGGTGATTATGACAATACTTGGTATGCAATTCTGTATGCTGCTGATTTAGTTAAATATGACACAATTTTTATCCATGAAGGAAGTACTATTCTAGCTTTAATAATAATTGAGAAAATACAAAACCATTTGAAGTAATATTCTGAAACTAAAAACCATGCCGAGGGGCATTAATTTTGTCTGGTTTATACTAAAATCATATTTGTCTGGGTTCTATCTTAGAGGAATGTTCCTATTTTTATAAGTGAGTCAGAAACTTTGAAAAATATTTTCCATACAAATATTATTCTCTAGCAAGGTAAAACTCACTAGGAAATCCCAGTAAAATATTAGAGCATTTTATATGAACATCCACACACAAAAGTTCTCTGCCATCTCCATGTTCTGCTATACCAAAGGTTTACAGAAATATTGTGAAGAATAATTTGTTGAGCCAATGTCATAAAACAAAAAGGCCTTGTCATCCATGGCCATTAATCATGGCCATTATCATATGCTGTCATCCAAGGTCAGCACTGTTAAAACAAATTCTTCTCTGTTGATGTCTTTGCACTTCTCGTCTCCATAAACCTTCTCCAAAAACGTGTTTCTCTTTAAAACTCCTAAACACTTTCACTGAGATGCACTGAATTATTTTGTTGCAGGTCTATATCTGACATTGTACTTAGTAAGTAGCAAGAGTCATGATGTATTTTGTGATCTATAAAATTTAGAAATAGTAATTATCATATTGTATGATATCAGCTTAGTGATTATGTGAAATGAGTGCTATACTTACTAAACTCTTAAAAGTGAGAAATTCCACCATTTAATAAGTGTGATAAAATAATATTCAAGCTCTGTTTTAGGATGAGTTCTCTATAAACTATCTCTAAGATCACAAATTATTTACTTGGCATTTGTTTTTTTTTTTTTTTTTTTTTTTTTTTGGTTTTTCAAGACAGGGTTTCTCTGTGTAGCTTTGCGCCTTTCCTGGAACTCACTTGGTAGCCCAGGCTGGCCTTGAACTCACAGAGATCCGTTACTTGGCATTTGTTAAGGAGTCATTTCAAGATGTGTTGGCAAGAATATGTAAAAGGCAAGATGGGCAGAGAGAGAGGCTGACCCTCACGCAGTAAACACTGGCTTCAGAAGATCTTACAAGGTCTCCAATTTAGAAGACAGGTTATTTTATCCCTTAATTAAATCACTATTCTGTGGATCAGAGCCAAGAAGATCTTGGGGATCTTCAACAAGACAGCCTTGGCAACTGAGGAGACTCATCAGCAATGGCACATCTGTGAACTCTCTGTAGCTCTCTGCAAACAGTGGAGGGGGAACATAAGTGAAATACCAAATTGTCTACTATAAAGTCCTCCAGCATATTCAATCCTATACTACACGGATCATTATAGAGGAAAATCGCATGCAATTGTTTCTTTGTAGAAATGTATTATCTAGGACAGATAGACAAAAATGGGCCCAAAATGTAAATAATATAATTAATAAAACAATTAGATATAAATTTAGTTTTGCTACACATAAGGGATATCAAGAGTCAGTTAGAAAAAGAATTGGCCTGTGTGGTTGTAGTGTCATGATGTTCTTTAAAAAGATAAAAATTTGTATATAAATGGAGACTGTAAGTGTCAGATAAAAGTCATTGCTGACTGAGAAACAGAACAAAAGCAGAAATAGAACCAGGACTTTCAGCCTATGTTCATAAGACATTGAAAACTCCAGACTCACCCCTGAGTCATTAATAAACATAGGGGTCAGAGCAAAGCACTGAGCAAGACCCAGGGAGAATGTGAGACCATGGCATTTGGCAAAAGCATGGTGACATAAATATTCATGCCAGAAGACTCAGCATAAGTTGTATTAGAGAAACTTGGAGTACTACAAAGGAGCAAGGAAGAAACAATCGTGTTTACTTTGAACATTCATACAGTGAGTAGTAAATAAGGACAATTTTATATAATACTGTATTTTCAATTAGATAAAGAACTAAAGAACCGGGTCCAGTGCTGTTATGCGTCATTGGCAATTTAAACATTCTCTTCTCAAGATGGATATAGTTTTTACAAGAATAGTAAGAGATAAAGCTAGAACTGTTGTGTAGAGCCGAGAGCTTAGAATAACAACAGGAGGCATTTTCTTACCTATTCTACAACATAGGGCCACATGAAGTTTATTTCATTTTGTTTTGTTTTATGTTGCTGAAGCTGGAACCCAGAGCCTGGTCCACAAATGAAAGCAACTGCTCTGCTACTGAGCTACTTCTTCAGGCTCAGGGTAAACATCTTTACCTATGGAGAAATGTCGCCAGAAAAAGTACAAACTAAGGGACACCAGAGGAGCCATTGTCCCCGAACAGGCAGTGAAAGACAGTCTTAGTCTCCATCCTGTCGTTCGTAACCTAAGTGGCTAGCTTATAAAGACAAGAGATTCATTTTGGCTAATGGTTTTCACTCTAGGAAGAAGGTACACAGCTGGTGACTACCTCCTTGCTAGCAGCATCATGAGTTGGAAGTTTACAACGTAAGAATCAATGAACAAGTACACTTTCAACATAATCACTAACACAATAACGCATTAATCATGTGACGGATTAAACCATTCATGAGGACAGAAGCCTGGTACTTTATTAATGGTACCATCTGGACCCTGGTCCTTTACAAAAAAAAAGTTTTACAAAAAACTAAGTTTTTGAGGTTTTATTCATAGCAATCAATTTAAACACAAATTTTAAAAATATTTTTATAGAACTATTATTTCTTATTCTTATAAAAAAATGTAAAGAGCAAGGAACAAATTTTCTATTTCAATTTATTTTTACATGTCCACACGATAAAACTAGTAAAATGGTATTTAGTTTACATTAAGCAATGAGTTCCAGACTTTATAAACAGTATGTCTTAATGAATAATTAAAACACACACATACACACACACACACACACACATTTCTGTTGAAACAACCAGTCATGCAGAGAAAACAGTGTTTTACAGCATCCCTCTCCATTCTCTGACTTTTACATTCTCCTTTTCTGTGATATTTTCAGGCAGAGTAAGGCCTGATAGAGATGTCCTCTTTATGGCTGATTTTCAGCAATTACTAATTGTTAACTGCTTAAATAGTTTTAAGTCTTTTAAGTTACTTCGTCCCACTGCAAACAGACAAAAATTGACATCAGCAATAATCTGTGGGTATAAACATAATCATTTACAGTGATTCTCAACCTGTGGATCACGACCCTCACAGCCTTGCAGGGGTCACACATTATATCCTGCATGTCAGATATTTACATTATAATTCGTAACAGTAACACAATTAAAATTATGAAGTAGCAATAGAATAATTTTATTGTCAGGGGTCATCATAACATGAGGAACTGCATAAAGGGGTCGAAGTATTCGGAAGGTTGAGAACCACTGCTCTAGAAGGTCATGTGACCTGGCCTCATTGTTTAATATCTCGTAATGAAGATTCAAAATTTGTTTCAAAGGTAACAAATCACATTAAAAACAGCAATACTTATGGTGAAAAAAGAAACACCATTCTACAATTTATAGCAAAAGATGAGATAAACATAGCCAGGGGTACAGCACCTCTTCAGAGAAGAGTTACAGAGTGTAGAGAAATGTGCTGTAAAATAAGGCAAAGGAGGGAATGGGGCAGCTGAAGGAAGCCTTCAAGAGTCCTGTGAGAGAGATCTCCTTTCAGAAAACACTAAGTACAAAGTTACTCAACTCTGGCCTTGCTCACAGCCTCCTACGTGGAAGCTCACACCAAAGGGACTCATTTGGAATGGTGGCTGAACATGATAAAGTGTGTGACTGGCTGGAGAATTCTAGGTCAGGGGTGGCTGAATAACTGTGGAAATTCTCCTTGAACAGATGGCCGATGAAGTCATCTGACTCCCAAACAATGACCTCAGAGAACAGAACATCCCACGATGCACAAAGGTACTTATTGGAAGGAGGGTGTGGACGAAGGGCCATTCAAACTTGGATTCCAGAGTTTGAAAACAAGATTTAATTTTGAGAGATGGCAAGGGCTATGGGGAGACAGAAGGAAATTAAACAGAAGGCAGAAACCACTGCTGTAATGATTAAAAAAAAAAAAAAAAAAAAAAAAAAAAAGAATGAATCTGGTTTTCAAAACTCCCCTTGAATTTTCCCTCACTGGAGCCAGCAGAAGCACACTCCGGAGGCAGGAAGGCCACTGCTGTCCGCCAGAGCCTGTGGTGCTCAGCATCACACAAGGAAACCTGTATGAGGACTCACAATGCTTTGAACCTCAGTATGCTCGTGAGCCGTACAGCTCCAATCTAAATGAAGATGTTTTCAATTCATGTTTCATTTTTCTCATTAAACGAACAGTTGTGGTCATTCTGTGTCTCCAGCTGCCTTTTATTATAAGATGTACCTCATAATAGCCTTGGTTGCTGGGAAAACTATTCACATTACCAACACAGTCCTGCCTCCCTCCACTTCCTCCATTTCAGTCTCCATTTTGTATTTCACACATCTGCTGTCCAATTATTTACAAATATAGATGGTATTTAACCCAACATGTTTATATGTATGTAGTTCCAATATGTTATCCCTTAGCTTGTGACAAATCACATTCAGTGATAAAAATTAGGTACATTTTTCACTTTTTAAAATTGTAAATTAGAATACCTAAGGTTTTCTTATTATGGCAGAAAATTATAAATAAAAATCATATAGAATTTTGCAAAACAAGCACAATTTTATCTCTATGGTTCCTTGAGAGTCTCACAATGTTTTTACCTCATAATTTTCAACTTCCACCATATTCCCTTACACTGATTTTCATGAATTAAATCAAGACATTTTGGAAATGAGAGGGGGGAAAAAAAGATGTGTCATCACAAAGTCAGAGGAGTCAAATTTTCTTCCTTTAAAGTTTCTCTTTCCTTCAAAAATCTTTCTTCCTCCCTCTCCCTCCCTTTTCCTTCTCATTTTTTCCCACTACTCCAAATCCCCTAAGAGCAACTTTCCCAGAGACCTGTTCTTGGCCAGCTGTCCATCTCTTAAAGCCTTTGTGCGTGATTCAGTGCACCAGCAGCTGTAGCAGGAATCTTAACAGTTCTTATTAATAAAATCAAATCTGAGGCCTGTTATTGGAGTGAACACTGGAAGATCAGAGAGACAGAACAAGCCACAGCTTCCTCACCTGGCCAACTTCTCAGCTGATCTTGTTTCCTCAGACTGGAAGCCTCTGTGTCCTCATATCCAAATGGCTCTCAGCTGAACTGTGCTGCTCAAAAGCCTAAAAGCTTAACCAGCCAAAAGCTTCTAGTTTCTGGTCTTCACGCCTTATACACTTTTCTGCTTTCTGCCATCACTTCTTGGGATTAAAGGCATGTGTCACCATGCCAGGCTGTTTCCAATGTGGCCTTGAACTCACAGAGATTTCTACCTCTGGAGTGCTAGGATTAAAGGTGTGAGTGCCACCATTTTCTAGCCTTTGTATCTAGTGGTTGTTCTGTCTCTGACCCCAAATAAGTTTATTAGGGTGCACAATATTTTGGGGAACACAATACCACCACAAACAGCTACTTGATGAGTCTTGTCTATCTTCTTTTTTTTTAAACCTATTTTTCTTAAAATAGATTTTTTAAACATATTTTATTAAAGATAATTCTTTCACCAAGAAGTGGTGGTGCATGTCTTTAATCCTAGTACTTGGGAGGCAAAGGTAGGTGGATCTTTCAGTTCGAAGCCAGCCTGGTCTACAGAATGAGATCCAGAACAGCCAGGGCTATACAGAGAAACCCTGTCTCAAAAACAATAAAACAAAATATTCTTTTTACCTCACCAGGAAAAATGCCCCCTGTTTCCAGTCATCTCTCTCAGTACCTTCACCTCCACTTCCCCTGATTCCTTTCTTACCTGCCACCAGTTTGTCTATGAAATTTATTATATTTCCCCTTCCTAGGGAGATCCAAGGGTCCCCCTTTGAGCCTTCCTTGTTACCTAGCCTCTCTGGCTCTGTGAATTATAGCATGGCTACCCTTTACTTTATAGCTAATATCCACCTAGTCCAAGGGAAACTCTCAGGAATCTACAAGGATGACCCCAGCTAAGACTCTTAACGATAGTGGATACATAGCCTGAACTGGCCTTCTCTTGTGACCAGGCAAGACTTCAAGTGGAGGGAATGGGACACCAACCCAGCCACATAACCTTTGGCCTATCCTGCCTATGGGATGTGCCAGGATTGGTGCCTAGCCCAATTGACATCAGAGAGGCTTTATCCATCAACTGATGGAATCAGACAGAGAGATCCATAGCCAAACATTAAGCAGAGCTCTGGGAATCTTGTGAAAGAGGGGGAAGAAGGATTGTAGGAGTCAGAGGTGTCAAGGACACCACACACACACACACACACACACACACACACACACACACACACACACACACACAAAAGAAAAGAAAAAAAAGAAAAACAAAACAAAACAAAAACATAGAATCAACTAACCTGGGCTCACAGGGGCTCATAGAGACTGAACCAACAACCAGGCGGCCTGCATGGGACTGACCTAGGCCCATCTGCATATATGTTACAGTTATGTAGCTTGGTCTTCTTGTTGGACTCCTAAGAGTGGGAGGCTGCCTCTGACTCTTTTGCTGGTTTTTGGAACCCTACTCTTCATGCTGAGTTGTCTGTTCAGCCTTAATATGAAGGGAGGTGCTTAGTCTTACTACAACTTGATATGGTATATTTTGTTGCTATCCATGAAAAGCCCACCCTTTTTTTTTTTTTAATAAAAATGGAGGAGAAGTGGATGAGGAGGTAGAAGAGAGGGTCAGGGAGGAGAGGAGGGAGGGGAAACTGAAGTTGGGATGGAAAAAAGAAAGAAAGAAGGAAAAAAAGAAAGAAAAAAAGCTTAAACAAAACAAAAAGATTTTTTTCTCATAAAATATACCCTGATTACAATTTCCCCTCCCCCTACTCCTTCTACCCACCCACCCCCACTCCCATCTGGATCTACTTTCTTCCTATCTCTCATTAAAAATACAGGCTTCAAAGAAAACAAAAACTAACACATCAGAACTGGACAAAACCAACCAAAGGAAAAGAGGCCAAGAGAGGGCACAAGAATCAGGAATCTAAAAAAACAAAAACAAAAACAAAACAAAACAACAACCCCCCCAAAAAAACACCCACTAAACTGGTAGACCTAATACACAAGCAGAGGATCTGGTGCAGATGTGTGCAGGCCCTGTGCAGGCTGTTGCAGACTCTGTGAGTTCATATGCGCTTTGCTCATGTTGATTTAGAGGATCTTGTTTTCTTGGTGTCCTCCATCCTCTCTGGCTCTTCCACTCTTTTGGCTTCCTCTTCCTCAGAGTTCCCTGAGCCCTGAGGGGAGGAATTTGATGGAGCCATCCCATTTGGGGCTAAGTGTTCTGAGGTCTCTCACTCTCTGCATAGTGTCTGGCTGTGACCCTCTAAACAGTCCTGATATAGCTCCAGCTGGCCTGAGGACAGCACCCCACAGCCTCATCAGCTCTCTCTTCCATTGTCTTTCTCAATCAAAGCTGTCACAATTCCACCAGCTACCTAAATGGGAAACTAAAGAATAATCATAAATGACCTGCTTCCTCACCTCCTCACTTTCAGTAGATTATTTGATTCTGTTTCTTAAACATCTCCCAGATGCAGCTCTTTTGCCAGCTGAAATGGTATTGACTTTTCATTTTCTGCTTCAGTCTCATTAAAAGTTCTTCCCAAGAATTTTTGCCAAAGTGACTTCTCTCACATGTAAATCTCTGCATACACTTTACTTTCCTAAAACCAGTCAGTGTCTTTTGCAGTGAAAGTTCCATTGATATGTTTTGGTTGTTCAACTTTGGTCGGTGGAGATTGCTGTGCATGTAAAATTTTCAACGTGCTTGGCACATTCACAAAAGCCAACCACAGGCATCCTTCTCACTCATGCTGGAAGGCCTCTAGAGGGTGTGGTTGCTCTCTCAACTGAGAACCAGTTCCCTAAAACACTTTCAGAATAATTTCCAATGTCTTCAGCTTTACATACACATCCATTTATGATACATTTTCCATCTCTCTGTCTTTCCCATCAACCCTTTGCTTTCCATCTACTGAACACCAACCTAGTAGGGGTTCCCCAAACAAAGCAGACTTTGAAGAACTTTACCTCTGTCCGTGTTGTTGCTGTGCTGGCCTACTTTTTTCATTACTCACCACTGTCTTTGTGAGTAGTTTTTCATTAAGAAAAAGCAACTTCTGAGTTGTTCTTGCCTGTGCTCCTCTTCAAACCCCAATCTGTTTTACACAGATTGGCCATAATTCCCCTGCACGTAACCCGCGCCACATGTTTATTCAATATAGTGATATGTTTTATAGTTTTGTCGAGTAAATGATAGAAATGGTATAGAAAGCTTAGAGTCACTTTCTGTAGCATCAGATGGCAACTCATTTTATACTCCAAAGCAAAAGTATCAATATGTGGCAGAAAATTCAGATGAAAACACATGTTCCAACTGTTTCTTGGGCTACAATGTGTACATCAGTCTATCATTGTGGCTCCGTGTTTTTGTGACTTTTAAGTTACACTGTATTTTATGTATGTATTTGTATGTTGTTTTTCAAATCATGAATCAAATTACTTGAAATCAAATAAAATGAATATTCTCAGAGGTCACCCCAATTTATTCCATTCCTTGACCTATCCATAGCTCATTTGATCATGAATCTTCTCATACTTGTGTGAACTCTAAATAAAATCACTTGAAAAGATAATTTTATACCGTACGCAATCCAATGAACCAAAGAGACAAAGTATTTATGAGAATTTTACTTCAACTGGTATCAAGTACATTGACACTGAGACACAAATTGTGAAAACTGATAGAATTTAGTGTTATTTCCATTGTTTTTATTTCCTCTGAGGTCATCTGTCTCCCACAGGTTCAGCAGCTCAGTAAATCACCTACAAAGTATTTCACGCATCTTAAATACCTACTTTGTCTTTTCAAATAAACTTTATTCAGGCTTTTGTGTCATATTTATTGCAGTTTTTTTTCCAGTTTGAATGTACTTGAAGGATATGTACTGAGTGTCTCATGATGCACATAAAGATGTCTTATGGAATGTATTCCTTCAGTCTTTATTTGGTGTAGATTTCTTTTCATTCCCATGTCAAAAGTATTAAACTACTCAATAATTCTTATGTCAATAAACTTAGAGATTTTAAAAATTGTAATATTCTGTCCATTTTGAAACTGTTTTGTTACAATATTTAAAAAAGAAATGTGTTCTCAAATGATGAATGACAAATGATAAACTCAAGCTAGTTTTGATAATATGTTAAATTCTAGCCATAGATTAATTCTAACTATCCTTTTTCCCATGACAAGTAACTTTTCTTTTTTTTTTTTTTTAAATATTTGATTACTGTGTCATCTAGGCGACATGCAGGGCCTGCTTTCCCAAGTGCCACAGTTGGTGAGAGGCAGGACCAACTCTGTAAAGCCCTATCCTCTGCTTTTGATGGCAGCAGGAGCCACAGACCTCACCACAGACAGGCTGCAGCAGGGCTGAGGACCCAGCCCCAGCCCCAGGTGGCAACATCAAGGCCCCAGACGGCAGCACAGGCCACCTAGATCTGTATGGCCCAGCAGAGGCTCAGTCCTTGGGCACTAAGATGGCCCTAGGTGGCAGCCCAGACCTCTGACATCCAGGTGGCCCTTGGTGACAACACAGACTACGGAAATCCACACAGATCCCAGCTGCGGTTGGACTATGGACCCAGACATGGTCCTTGGCAGCAGCCCGGGCTGGATGTCACCTTGGCCTCTGCTGGCAGCACAGGTCACTCAGGCAGGCATGGACCCAGCGGCAGCATAGCCCTCGAACACTCACCTGGCCCAAGGTGGTGGCTGAGACATGAGTCATCCACGTGGCGTGGCCTTTAATGGCAACAGGGACCTCGGACAACTAAGACCCTGGTTGTGGCAGAGCCACGGACTCAAACATGGCCCTCAGACACAGTCTGGGTCTGGAAGACACCATGGCCCCAGGTGGCAGCTCAGGTCTGTGTGGCTCAACACTCAAAGACCAATATAGCCTCATGTGTCAGCCTAGACTGTGGCCTTTGCACAACCCTCAGTGGCAACCGGAGCCATGGATGTCATTTCAGAGCCTAGCCACAGCAGGGCCGTGGAACCAGACATGTCCCCCAGACGTGGACCTGGATGTCACCATGGTCTGGGTGACAGCACAGGCCTCCTGAATCAGCATGGCCCCACGGTCCCAGGGGCACATCCCTCAGACACTGACTTGCTCACAAATGGTGGCTCAGACTCTGGGCATCCGTAGGGCCGTCAGTGGTAACAGGAGCCACAAACATCAACAGCCACAGCTGCATCAGGACCATAGATAAAGACTTGGCCCTTGGCAACAGCCCAGGTCCAGACATCACCATGACCCTAGATGGCAAGCAAGCCACCTACTGCAAGCATGTTCCTCACCACCCTCACTAATTCAGATCTGCCTCTCTTCCCAGCACATGAATCATTCTGCCCCTCTCTCCCATTTCTCTACCTTGTACTCACTCATCATAATGGTGGTTGACTGCCTGGCTCATAGTTGAATCTGCTCCCACAAGGCCAAGGAGCCTTGGGGAAACTGTGTCGATCATCTGAGCACTGCTGACCGACCCCTTTTGTCCCTTGCCACCCCCTGCCACCAGTGGCAGGCAGGGAAGTTGGCCCTGCCCCACACCAGCTGCAGCGGAGCATAGAGTGGTCACTGCACACCTCGCCAGAGGCGCACACTAAAGCTGCCACTGTTGGTAGGGTCACAGGTGAGCAAGTCCTGTGAATGCGAGGAGAGTGGCACCTGCCCCCTCCCTCGTTTGCCATGTGGTGTCATGGGTGAGGGAACTCTGCCCTCCCTTGCCAGCTGAGGCAGGTGGGAGAGCCGGCATGAGAATGGAAGAGCTGGCCCTATCCCTCACCAACTGTAGAAATAGGGAGAGCGGGTTCTGTACCTTGCTGGGCAAAGCAGTAGCGCTGGTCCTGGCAGTGTGAGTGTGGGCAAGCTGACCCGAGGGCAGGAGAACGGGCTCTGCTGCTCCTTGCTGCCTGCTGCATTGGGTGAGCTAGCAGAGGCAGTGCTAGAGACCTCGCCCTGGTGGTGATGATGAGGGAAAGCTGGCGGGCTGACCAGCCCAGCTACCTACCACCCAAGCCCAGAACCAGGGCAATGAGTTAGCCCACACCAATATCCATCTCATCTGTGAACTGCTGATGTATGTGAAGGAGCCGGATCTGCAGATCCAAAGCTACAGGATCTCCATGCCACATCCTCCAACAACAGGATATCCAAGAGTCCCAGTGAGGCCCATTATGGATACAGTAGCAGAAGCCAGAGGCTTCAAACCAGATTAACAATTCAACGATCCAGTGCGATGAACACTTACAGTAAAGATGTATGGACTAAGATGTATACTGTGTGACTCACTATATCATGCCACAGTCTCCACAGAGAGATTTTTTTCTTCTTGTTGTTTGTTTTTGTTTTGTTTTGTTTTTGTGGCTATACTTTTAAATTTTGTTTTGTTTGGGGTGTAGGTCGCAAGGGCAGAGGGCAGAGGTGAGGGGACAGGAAATGAGGAGGATTGGGATGCATGATGTGAAATCCACAAACAATAGAATGTTCAAAAAAATGTAGAGCCAGTTTCTCGCCTTAATTCATTATTTTCTTTCATATTTTTCACACAAAGAGCTTGAGCCTGACCTTGTCATATTTCATATTTGAAAAAGTCCATGATGACTGAATTTAGCAACTTAAAAAAATTACATTTTTCAAATATTAATTTCCCAGTGGGAGAATAAGTTGTTACTATTATTAGTTTTATTTCATGTAGCTCACTCTAATCTTTCTGTTTTGCTCCATTAATTTCTAAAAGTTAATTGCATGACACTATTGCCATGAACAAAAGTAATTTCTTCCACTGTGCATTCTGTATGCTAGGACTAATATAAGCAGTATTGATGATATATGCATAAAATAGTACATGAATCAAGTATGAATATACCCTGAGTACACTTTGCAATTATATAGTATTACATTTTTATCATTCATTCAACAAATATGCAGTAATCTGGGAAAATGCTAAGAAAATTTATGTTTCTCTATAAATATGTTTCCTTGCCTTTGTAACAAATCTGTAGAAAATAGTACCAATAACTATACTCATAAAAATAAAATAAAACACCATAGTTTTTCACAAATGAAAAGTAGAATGTTAAGAAAATTTACAAGATGTAAACATTTAACCTGAATGTGGTAAGGGGGAGGAGAAGTTTGCTAGGAAAAGATAATGGACAGGCCTCTGAAACATGGGGGATGTCAACTGGGAATGTCTCAAGCTCCAAAGAGAATGGTTGGGATTACTTTTTAAGATGTTGACACTCAGATAATAACTAAATGCATAGGTATGGATAAAATCAGATGAGGGTATTGAGTATGAACATTAAGATAATATTGTCCCCTAGGGAACAGAAACACTGAAGCAGCTGGGAAAATAACTCACTGGCAAAGACAGAGGTGTGGTGATATTGTGTTTCCCAATATATTGTGCACCCTAATATCTGTGGTCAGAGAACAGAACAGCCACGAGATATAGAGGCCAGAAAATGGTGGCACACACACCTTTAATCCTAGCATTCCAGAGGCAGAGATGCCTCTGGATCTCTGTGAGTTCAGAACCACACTGGAAACAGCTAGGCATGGTGACACACACCTTTAATCCCAGGAAGTGATTGTAGGAAGCAAAGAAGTACATAAGGCGTGAGGACCAGGAACTAGAGGCTGGTTAAGCTTTTAGGCTTTTAGCAGCAGTTCAACTGAGATCCATTTGGATGAGGACTCAGAGGCTTCCAGTTTGAGGAAACAGGATCAGCGGAGGAATTGGCAAGGTGAGGTTAGCTGTGGCTTGTGTTCTGTTTCTCTGATCTTTCAGTGTTCACCCCAATACCTTGCTCCAGGTTTGTTTTTATAAATAAGACCTTCTAACAATTTGTGCTACACAGAGGAAAAGTTCCTTTGGAATGGAGTAGTTGTTTTGATTTTAAAATGGAAGTCAGCTGACTGCCGTGCCCCATGTTCTACAGATTGTCTGTGGCTCAGGGCATGCATTGCCACTGTTAGTTTTTTTTTTCTCCAAAATCAACTTTTAATGGTTTTTCATAATGTCTTCTGAAATCTTTATAATTTCAAAGTAAAATGGGTTCCCTTGGCAGGATAGCATTTCATAAGTGTGATAGTTTCAATCATCGCTTTGTCCAGATTTTTTTCTTTTGTATTTTCTTATGGAACCTGGGCTCGGGTAGTGTTTTCTCAACTTGACATAAGCTAGAATCACTTGGGAAGAAAGAATCTCAGTTGAGACAGTGCCTCCATGGGATAGGTAGGCAACTCTATAGGACATTTTCTTTCTTTCTTTCTTTCTTTCTTTCTTTCTTTTTTTTTTTGTTTTTTTTTTTTTTGTTTTTTTTTTTTGTTTTTTTTTGTTTTGTTTTTCGAGGCAGGGTTTCTCTGTGTAGCTTTGCGCCTTTCCTGGAACTCGCTTTGGAGACCAGGCTGGCCTCAAACTCACAGAGATCCACCTGGCTCTGCCTCCCGAGTGCTTGATTGATGTGGCAGGGCTCAGCCTTTGGTGAGTGGTACCACCTCTGGGAAAAAATGTCCTGGCTAGTATAAGAAAGCAGGTTGAGCAAGCCATGAGGAGCAAGACAATAAGAAGCCCTCCTCCATGGCCTCTGCATCAGCTCCAGCCTCCAAGTTCCTGCCCAGCTTGAGTTCTTGCTCTAACTTCCTTTGAAGATGGACTATAATGAGCAAGTGTAAGCGAGATAAATCCCTTTCTCCCCAAGTTGCTTTTGGTCATGGTATTATATCACAGTAATAAAAACCCTAACTGAAACAGAACCTAAATCCATAATACCATTTTTGGCAAAGGATGATGTTTGTAATTTACAAAATTGAATCTTTTTAAAATTGGGAACAAATTATGGTAAACACAGCTGGGATTTATTAAACTTTGTGGTGAGTTTAGGATTTTTTTTTCCACATCACTCATTTGCTATCTTTGCTTCATTTTCTTCATTTAAGCTAATTTGAGTAACTTTTTAATTATATTTTTAATAAATTAGCAATAAAGAAATGCCACCATTCCCCCCACCCAGATGTAGATTATTTTGCTCTTGGTCATCTATCATCTGAGACACCTCTAGGTCATGAAGGTAAAGAAATCTACTTGCTCTGAAGAGACCTGTGTACCTAGAACACAGAGCAAGATTTGAAGCTTTGTTGTAGTGTGGATGAACTGTCCTTGTAGCATCCCTGACATTCAGGTAAGAACTGGTATTTCTGTGGGTGGAAACTATTAGTATTTCTATTTAATGGAAATCAGCATGAGTTTCTGGATTACTTATATGAACCTGTACAACTTATACAGGTTGGAATAAAAAAGAACCCAAGAAAACTTATAAATAACCTTAGTTATATAGCCAAATTAAAGATACAGAGCTCAGATAATAATCAAATTAGAAAAATGAAGTTGTGAAACAGACACTGGAAATAAAACACTAATAATGCTCAGGCTAAATTCATACTTGATACTCATTGAGGCATGTTTTATTATCAGTTTATTCAACCATGGAATTTTCATTTCCTTTACTCCTTATCAATCACTAGCTGGAGTTTTCTAAGGCACAGACTGTCTTCACTGATGTCTTCATGCCTTTGAGGGCAGTTCACAGATAGATTTTTATTTGTAAGCCAGTGCAGACATAATGGAAGGTGCTCATTGCATCTTCTATGAAATGATAAACAACAACTACCAAAAGACCTTAGTTTTCATTGTTGGAAGCCAGAAGGATCTAATATGTTCAAAGGAATTCAACAAACAGAATGACTGACAGAAGCGAGCATTTAATTCCTTGCTTTGCAGAGATACATGGCAAAAGTGTGTGCGTGGCTTGTCCTTTGGAAGGCCCAAACTATTTATTTTTAAGTAAGAAATAACAATGGAGCAAAAAAATCACAATTAAGAAAAAAATAATCTTGAGGCACAAGGGGACCTGTGTGTCCTGGACTAAGACATATGCAAGCAATACAAAGTATTCTAAATACAGTATGAGAAGAACAGTCAACAGGCCCTGGAACGATGTTCTGTCTCTCAGAAATGGGATGTTTAACAGTTCTGTGTTCACAAATGGCATTGATGAAATAATCTTTATTTTAAAGGATTTTATAGAAATAATTTTAGCACCATCATTAAAAGAAAAAATAATACTATTTCAGCCCTGCCTATCTCCAGTCTCGGATTAACAACAGAAGCGCAGCACCTTTGAGTATCTAAAGTATAAACAAGAACAGGAAGTCTATCCCAGCTTCTAGAGATGAGGTAGCTCATGCTAAGAAATGTTGGGTCATATTTTCTTACGAATGTTCTAATTCTAATCCTCACATTTGATTTGAGTGATCATCACAACTCTGGGTTTCTAGATCTTTCCTTTATGACAGGCTCCAGAAAAATGAGATTGTACCTGTAGGGAGTCTCAACTTTGGTTACTGAGTGTGTTTAGAAAGTTATGTGGGTATTTGGGGTTTTTGTTATTGTTGATGCATTCAATATCTTCTTACATAAAAAAAACACAAATATAACTTCTACCTTATTGAAAGATTACAACATGGGAGACCTCGATTTGGGGGATGTGGGGATGCAGGATGGCTTGGGAAAGAGGGCTGGGGCTGGGAGGAGGGAGGAGGGGAGATCTGTGGATGGTATGTGGAGTGAGTAGAAAATTTCTTAATAAAGAAAAATGAAAAAAATA
The DNA here is from genome assembly GCF_949786415.1 of Peromyscus eremicus. Classification (NCBI taxonomy): domain Eukaryota; kingdom Metazoa; phylum Chordata; class Mammalia; order Rodentia; family Cricetidae; genus Peromyscus; species Peromyscus eremicus. The sequence continues at coordinate 62,180,059 of NC_081429.1, read as the reverse complement.
GAATGAGAAAAAAATCTAAATGAATCAGTCTTTACAAAATAAATTGGAAAGTTGAAGCAATTTTATGGGGTTTTTTTTCCTCCTGAAATTCAATGAATTCTATGAAGTTCTACGTGTTGGTTAAAGATTTCATTTAAGAACGTGGAAAGGTGATATATTATATTCTCTTTAAAGGATTTCTATAATTGTAGTACAATATCAAGACATGCATGAGAGCTTCAGCCACAAAGTAAAATATTTTGCATTCATTTTTCATGGATGATCTGGGACTAAGAGGACACAGAAGGGCACTGCTCTCTACTTTCCAGACTGCAGCCAAGCAAAATCAACATGTGCTGAGGTTTGACTCACCCCGCTCTGTAAGCTACCTGCTAGGAAGAAGAGTTTCCTCATAAATACTAAGCAACTTATTTACTCATTACAGTGAAATGGATTGATGAAAACGTATTTATTTTTAATCAGTTTACTATTTGGTAAAGGTGGTCATTGTCATTGGTCATCTGAAATCTAAACTGCCGTATTGAAAAATATTTTAAGTCAATTAAACTTGAGGATTGTAAGTAAAATAAATATTCTGAAGGATCAGGAGGCCAAGCACTTCAGACTGTATGTACAAAGCTGATACAGAACCAGCCATTGCTTCAAGAGTCTCAGGATCAACCTCAAACAGGCAAAGTTCTTGTGAACGGTGGTGGTCATTGGTAGCAGTGTGCATTGCCGCGGTGGTGGTAATCGATGGCAGTGCTCATTGTCGATGCTTCTGGGCTTCTGTTACATGAAACAAACTGGCCCAATTTCAATGCCAAATTCCTGGTCTGTGCTGCCAATATCCACAGGAGCAAGATCTATGATGGGCAAGCGGGCCACATTCTGTGTTCTGTATTCAAAGATAGTCTTGCCTACATTTCCATTTCGCTTCTGGAATTCAATAAGGAAATGGGTGAATAGTATACACATTTTTTCTAAGGATTTTGCACAGCAGCACCCTCCCAAGGCAGCTTTTTTTGTATTATAAAAGCAATGGTCTGTACAGCTCAGGGAAGTGTGGCACCAGTGTGCACGGCAGAAAAGAGACATTCAAATCAGCGTTTCTCTATTGTAGACTCACAGAAGTTTATGATTGAAAGTGAGATTCGGTAACTTTACTTGCTGAGAAAAGAAAGGAAGCTACAGAAGAATGTAGTTCAAAAGGCACTTACGGAACAGGTATCTTGAAGAACGGTGTATCTGAATCTAATGTTTCCCTCTCCTTTGATCTCTAAGTCATTTGATCCTTTGAGCACCACAGCTTTCTTGAGGTTTTTGGCTTGGTCATCCATGTACCCCACAGTGTTCCTACAGACGTAAGTAATGTTCTGGGAGGCTTCTTTGGATAAAAGGCGCAGGAAGGTCATCTGAGTAATAGCTGTATTAGGTGACTGGTAATCTCCATATGTGAACTAGAGAAACAGAGGAGTCTATGTAACACGACATACCTAGAGATTAATAATGCCACCCGAAGGGATGGCAGATTGGTGACAGGTAGACAATAGAGGATGACTATAGATAAATCAAATGTGAAAAATATTACTTAGTTTTTTTATAAAAAGATATTATACCTATACAAAGGAAAATATTTTCAAATATCTATCCATAGTCACAAGTACCTGTGTCCTTACAACCTCAAAGAAGAGGTGAACAAAAAAAATTACTTTAATTTCCCAGAGAAAATTAAATATTTTTAAATCTGCTTTAATTTTATATATATTCTATACATTATACTTAATAAATACAATTCAGTTTTTTCACTAATTAGAATAAAATAGGAATTAAGTGTAAGTATAAATCTATTTTACTGAACAGTTGCATACATATCAGAAATATTATTTTGTATAACACAAGTGCCCAAAACTCATTTCCAGTGATGCAGCTTTGAGTTTTGCTTTCAAGGGAAGCATTGTGGTTTCTGACAGATTATTTTGGTTCAACTACATTTCAGCTGTTTGTATTTAAATTTTCATTTTCACTAAATGATAGTAGAGTCTAGCTTATCATATACTGAATTATAACACTTTCATAAAATGTTAATTGGGGCAAAGTTGAAATCAGAGGAAGTAAGCTGGGATGAAATGCTGACTTTGTAACATGAAACACCAAGATCTGATAAACTCTGAAAAATTATAACATAATTCACCTAATCAGAAAAATGAGTAAACTTTAAGTAACACCTCACAGATTTCAAGGGATTTCCTTATTTTAAGAATATATCTAGTATGTATCATCATTTATCTTTCTAAACACTACACTAACCACTAACATTAACAGAGACAGTGAGATCAGTCTTACCACCTTTACTTTAAAGTAGCTATAAGGTTTTAAAAGGTACAGTAGTTTTATAAGTTCCAATTATGATCCAGGTCTCCTGGAGCTGAGACAAGACCAACCCCTCCCACTGTACTCCATAGTCAGTGACGTATATTAAAGGAACTAATATTAATGATTATTTATTTCATTCTACTAAAAATAAAAATTATAAATTCAAATTAATTAATCTTGATAAAACTTTTTAGAAAAATATTTTGCATTTCTAGTGAGAACATATCATTTAAAAGTAAGCATAGTAAACTTAAACCCATTCAAAAAATAATAGCACAGTTTTAATAAATGTGGAAGCATAATAAATAATAAAAAGTAAGAACTATAATTCAGAGTGTACATTAAATCACCTGAGACCCTCTGTTCATGTCGAGACCGTACCACACAGGCTTACTGTCGGGAGACTTGCTGGCCCACCAGGTTTTCAGTGGAACGCTGGCTGGGTTTGCTGAAATACATGTCTCTCCTGTTTCCATATTACAGTAAACCTTGATTGCATCTTCCGCTGACCCCTGGTTAGGGTCAATCCAATATTCACCTATTTTTCAAGATAGAAATATTTGCTAAATGAAGATTATCTCAAATATGATTGAATCTCTAAAATAATCAATAGAGATTTGATCCTTTATTCAAAATGGAATTGTTACAGGAATGGGGAGAAGACTCAGCAGGTAAGGTGTTTGCTGTAAAAGTGTGAGGACTTGAGTTGGGACCCCCCAAATCTGTACAAACTAGGTAATATGGTGGCCCACTTGCAGTCCCAGCGTGTGCGAAGATAGAACCAGGAGTCCCAGGGTAAGTCAGCCAGCTAGACTATCTAAAACAATGAGCTATGCACTCAGCTAAACAGTGAGACTTCACAAGTAAGATGTACAGTCATTGAGGAAGATATCTAATGTCAACTTTCTCCACGTGTTCATATGCACTCACACACGTGTGAGCACACAAATACACATGCATGCAACCACTCAGATACACACATAGGGAAGAATGTAACTGTGAAGCATGGGGAGCCTTCCCCAGTTCAAAAGCACTTTTCCAAATTGTGTATTTGAGACTCAAAACATCCAAGTGATTCTAAAACAAAATATACCAACACGGTGCTTGATGTTTGATATATAGTCACATAAATAGACAAACAAATATATTTACTCATATGTATTTAATTAGGTAGGTCCATACATATGTGTATGCTATTATATGCAAATTATAAAAATTAAATTTTGAATAAAATGAGAAGGGAGATATCAATTATATAGTTAATAAGAAAAGTGTATTTTTTTAGAGAGAACATTTTTAATTGTCCCTTTTGGTGTCATTTCAAAATTAACTGAAGCTCTGGTATTTTACAGCTCATTCTTACGGCGTTAGATACCACTTTTCTGGGTCTAATTAGATTATTTAAAATTATTGGAGAAGGCAAACTTGGAACACCACCATACTACTAAGGTAGAAACACTACTTCATTCCAAACTGCCTTAAAAGCTCACTCTACATGATCCTGCCAGGAAGGACTAGAAGAGTGATTGGCAGGACATTAAATTACAACAAATAGATTCCATATGCAAATAATTTCCATATTTTACTGGGCTCTCAATGGTTCACCTAATTACAATTCTGAATGATCATGTAGGTAAAAAAAGCATCTTTAATCATGCATGAGCAAGTATTTTCTGAATGTACATATATATGTGTTGGGACTACTTCCTCAAAATTAGGTTTTTGATAGGATATGATCTCTATTGTATATGTTACCTGTTAGGGTCCTGGAGAAGTACCACAAAAGACCGTCATCCATGTACACAATCAACAAGAGTGTTTGTTACCAGCATGTTGGGGCTGTTCATCCCACATAAAGGCAAAATAGTGATGACCCCCAGAGAAGCCCCCAGGCTTCTTTTAAGCATAGCTAAGGAGAGTTCCTAGGATAGTGAGGTCATTTCAGATATGATTGGTTTAAGCAAGTGGCACTCATATTAGTATGTTCTAATTGGCTAGGGCTAGTCAGAGGCTGGCTAAGGCTACAGTTTTCCCAATTTGGGGCAGGCCTGGACAAGTTCCAAATGTCCTTATTTGATTATTACCTTGAGCTTATTGACGGTGGAGGCTGATTGCCCTAGTATGTGCTGTTTGTGGGGGCTGGCTCAGGCCTGGTACTGCACATACCAGGCCTCCTCATCCTTGCCATCAGAGGTTTTGGAAATTGATTGTCCTTTGTTCATGGCTCTTCCTCAGAACCTGCCTGCTCAGTATCAAGAAGCAGGGACCGAGTTCTAGTTCTTAACTGAGTTATTAGGGCAGGCTGTCAAGATATTTGCCTGGCCTTCTCATTACCTATCATCTTTACTCTATAGTTTTTCATGTAATTGTCTCTACCACAAAACTATAAGCTCTGTGGCATGTTGAAAGTTTTCTTTGTGTCCATCATTAATTACAAAGTTAAAAAATATTTTGGGCTGCAGTTGAGAATAACTCAACCCAAACAACATGCTTCGCTCCCACAGACTCCTATCTACTCACCACTCTGCTTGGTGGAATGGCAAAGTTTTAAGTCATCACAAGTCCGGGCTGGGTGCTTCTTGGAACCATCAGGGCTACGCATGGTTTCAATCTGGCTGCTGAGAGACTTCAGGGTAGCATGGACCCCAGGATCAGTTTTGTTTGTGTCATCAGGAGCCGCCTGGTCTTCAGTAAACTCTGGAAGTGGATCTGGCATGTTTTCATCATAGTGGCCCATGATATCACCAAGAGCAGCAGTAAGATGGCCAGGGGGACCTGGAGGACCAGGGGGCCCAGGTTCACCAGGAGGACCCTAATACAGAGAAAGTGGGGAGACATTTAAAAGTGTTTTGACAGTTACAACTTGGCACACCAGTTCGTCATTACTGAAGAAGTATGACTCATGCTTTTTAAACAGGCAGGGCTGGCCTGTCCAGCAATAGCATTGCCAGAATGGGGAGTGATGTAGAGCTGTTTTTCAGGCAAATATCTACAAGTCAGGCTCTGAGATAAACAAAGCTTAAAGCCAAACTCTTCACTTTGATGTCTTCTTTGAAGATACCATGTATCTCATGTGAAGAACATTCAGAGTTACATTCTTTTCAAACAATTTTGGACAAGATACAACTGGAATTCTTCAAAAGCAGCTATGTGCAGAAGGCAAAAGGGCTGTCAGGGAGTGGGATCTGGCTCTCTAAGTCTGCATGTAAATACCAGGGAAACAACCACAAGGCCCCAATGTGAAACTTCTTAGCTCCTCCAAATCAAAAAGAAAGCCAGGAAGTCTTTTTGTATGTACGTGAATTATGGTGAATGTAAAAATTCTCGGTACTGAACAAAGTTGAAGAAAAGTTCCCATTAGCCTTTTCACAGCCTTAAGGATGTGTCCTGATCTTTTGTTTTCAGGAAGAACTTAAGGAATGTGAAGAATCAAATAAGCCCCAAAAGGTGGCAAAGTGTATGAGTTGAGTACTTTCCATTAATTCCTCTGCATTTTCAGAGGAAGAACTGAGTCCTGAAAGAGCCCCATAACTAAAGAGAGGTGGAGTCCACATCTCAGGCAGAGAGCACGGCCCTGGGTATCAGAGCCTGATGTGCCAGTACTAGCTCTGCCATTCACCAGGCAAAGCGTCTTAACCTCTATGCCAATGTTTTCTGATTCTTAAGACTGATGATAGGGATAAAGTCAGACGATAGATAGATGGATAGGCAGATGACTGATTTTCTGGGATGTCATCATGACTCCATACATCCTATTACACTAATCTGAGAAGAAGAGTCTTATCTCACCAAGACCACTGAGCCATAAAAAAGTAAATCAAGAGCCACACAAGTCAAAGATAAATTGTATAGCTGTCTTCTTTTCATGGAGAAAGAAGTAGGGAACTTTCTTGGCTATGACAAAAATAAACCTACATACCTACATAAAAAGTAACAAGTATTTGAATCAATGGTACTGTCACTGGGGGAATAAAGACTAAAATGGTAAGGTCCAATAAACAAGATGAAAGAAATACCAGATTGAAGCTTAAATGCACACAGCACACATGTGTAGATAAATGATGCATGTCTGAGGACAGAGAAGCTATAGACTAACTAATATGCTCTATTAATTGATATTACCTTATACTAAATACCCTTAGATTTGTAATTGGAAAATTCTAATTGAAATCTTGAATGTCATTTTCAGTAAAGAAAATTTTCAAACTCATATACTCATCTTGTTCCAAGCTCTTGCTACACTGATTTCCCTACCATAATGGACTGTACCATGAACTATGAGGTAAAAAAATTCCTTTCATAATTTGATTTTTTTCAGAGTATTTAACAGCAGCAGGAAAGCAAACTAATACAAATGTAATTTCAAACAATACATTAGCTGCACAACTTCTATAAGAATGCAATCATAGCTTGATATTTGATCTTAGTGAAATATCAATTCAAGGACTTTGTATCTTTAGCTCTTACTTTGTATGCTCTAAATACTGTGTATTAAAAGACTTTAAATAATTACTTAAGTAGATAACCTTCTGTTGTGACTTCTAGGTTTATTTTAGGAGTCTCAAGACTTGTTGGCAAGGTTGCTCAGATACTATTGGGTAGACTCCGTCTTGGCGTCAGCATCTCCCATGCAAACACTTGTGAGCTTACCTCTGGTCCTGCTTCTCCTACACTTCCCCGCACACCAGGAGGTCCAATGGGTCCAAGTGGTCCAGGGTTTCCTTCTTTGCCTGAAGGACCTACTGGTCCTGGAGGACCCTATCAGAACACAAAAACTGCATTTTAGAAGAAAGACTTTGCAATGTTTCTCTAATAATAAAAGAACTACTACAGAGATTGAATAATTATCATGATTGCTCAGATTCCAGTCTTAATAACTAGTAAGTGGCCTTTCAACATTTTGTTACATTTACAATTTCACTGAGTGGGAACTGTCCATCACTAATTCTGGTTAAAGGACCAACATAAGTTAAAGATACTAATAGGCTGTGGTAGTTTGAAAGAAAATGGCCCCCAAGGGAAGTAACACCATTAAGAGGTATGGTCTTATTGGAGGAAGTATGTCACTGTGGAGGCAGGCTTTGAGGTCTCATATATGCTCAAGATATTACTCATTGTCTCACACTATGTCCTATGGCCTGAAAGATGTTGGACTCTCAGCTACTTCTCCAGCACCATGACTGCCTACATGCTGCCATGTCCCACCATGATGATAATGGACTGAACCTCTGAAGTGTAAGAGAGCCACTAAAATGAAATGTTTTCCTTTATAAGTGTAGCCATGGTCCTGGTGTCTCTTCACAGCAATGGAAATACTAACTAAAACACATGCTAATCACTGACTTTCATTGGGAGCAACTGTTTCATTAAATTGTTAATAAACTTGGTTGGAATTTCAATTACTTTAGAAGGAAATGATGTAAGTTGAGTGTTTGCTATAGTTGAACCTCAGTACTTATATCACAGAACCTTATCACATCTTAGCACTCTTCTTAATATTGGTCTCAATTTATATAAATTTATGTTGTACTTAAATATAGCGTTTTTGTTTTGCTAATTCATCCTTCTAATTTTTTTCTGTTTTCCTAAGTATTTGTGTGAATTGTCTTATGACACCAATGACTTATAAGAAGTAGATTTATATGAGTTTAGAATTTCTAAAAGCCTCCCGTATTGATTCTTTTATGATTTGTTTCCAAATTATCTTTGTATAAATGTCTTCTAGAGCTTTATCACAATTAAAGAATAAAATATGTCTATCTCCAAAATCTATTCCACTTCATGAGTAGGTCCAGTCATGTCTAAGAATTCATGTTTAATGGAAATTTAACCCCCAATAAGAAACTGAATAGAAGAACATATAAAAATCTGGGTAAGAGATTTTTACCATGGACTCACAGTACAACACATAATGTGCCATATTTCAGGGTATTTCTATTTTAAATCATTTGCTAAGTTTGTCCCATACATTTAATGTCAACCTCAATGAACATGAGCAATCAATATTTAATAGTAGGAGTATTGTCCTCAAGAAACAATATTATGTCACTAAAGGCTGTATTATGCACACTTGAAACTTAGGAGTTTCTGTTACTTACTCTTGGGCCAAAAGGACCAGGAATCCCAGCACTTCCTTGTTCTCCATTTGGACCCTACACAGAAAGAACATTCAAAGTGCTGCTAAAACATTTAAATCTTGCATTGGGCTGCATTTTACGTTTAAAAGTATGCTGTTACTAACTTTAGCACTAGAAACGAAGCCATTGACTTCCTTAACACCCAACTGGTACTAGAGACAACTGTATAGGTAAAGGGGTAGGTAGCTTTTGCTCCATTTCTTCCCCATAATATTATAGCTTATGTGTGAGTATTTATATCAGGTAATTATATAATTATCCATCAAGATAATTTTAAATTAAAATGGTATATAAAAGCATCCATCTATTTCATGGAGGGATGGGTGGTCCTGTGAATACACCAGTATATTCTCACATGCAGGGAAGGACCTCTAAACAAGTAACTTACAGGAGGGCCAGGCAGACCCTGAAGGCCAGTGAAGCCTCTGTGGCCTTTCTGACCCCGGTCACCTCTGTCTCCATTGTCACCCTTGTCACCTCGAGGTCCTTGGGGTCCCTGTAAACAGTCAGTCATTAATATTATTCCTTAAGACTACAATTTCTTGTGATCTTACTCTTTATGATTATATTTACTATAATTTTTTAAAATTCTTTGAAATTATAACTTAATAACTTTTACTTTCCATGCGTCAGCTTACCTCAATATGCCTCAGCATAGCTTTTGCCATAAGTTATATAAACAGTCCCTAAACTAGCATCCCACTGGCAACTCATCCTTGAGACACACTCTTGCTGTTCAGGACAGCTTGCTTCCTGTCTCTCTAGCCTTCATCTATGACCTATGGCAAACTTTTTTTTTTAAAAACTCACCATCCATGTTGTCCATGAAACCTACATGGACCTGGAAGCCACGAGTTGGGAAAGCTTTGTCAGTTTTTGATTTCTCAGGACCTCATCTCCCCTGGCCTCCCTGAGCTACTGTACATCTGATGCAAGAGAGTTTCTGTTACTCTCAAGGGCCCTCGATCTTCTCCTTATCATTTAAAATTCAAATCTTGTGCTTTTTAGTGCAGCTCTGAAATGCACTGCCATCTGCATAGCTTCTTTGTAATAAAATCTTTCAAAAAATCTATCTTCTACCTTTCTGAAATATTCCTTATTACTGTTACCTATCCCAGCACATATCATTACTGCTACCCATCCCACTACACATCATTACTGCTACCATCTCACAGAGTTTCTGGCTTCTCTGGGTCAGTAATTATCCAGCAGCCTTTCTTTTCCATGCTATTTAAGAATCGTAAATTATATTTCTTCTTTGGGTATATATTTTATATAAGAAAACATTTATTTGTTCATAAATGATAGAGCTTACAGGTAAACCACGCTTTCCAGCTCGGCCAGGTGGTCCTACAGGGCCTCGAGAACCCTAGAAAAAATTTCATAAAATTTATTATCTTAAAATATAAATGTAAATATGAATATAAATACAATAGTAATATATTAACATAAGCATAAATGTAGATATAAATATAATGTGCACAATTGTAAGTAATTAAATGAAGTCCAGCAAATGTCTCTACATCAGGTAAAAATGCACTAGCTCTAGTAACAGATTATAGTGAATATTTTTATTAGCTTTACCAAATGAGGTTCAACTTAGTTGACTATTAAATGACATTGTTTATTTAATTTTACTTATATGTATTGCAGTTCATATAAATCACAACCTGTTTAGATTATTAAAGTAATCCTGATAGAAGGATCATACTCATATTCAAAAAGCAACTCATTTTTAAACTAAGCATATATTTCATTCATAATTGTCTATTATTAATTAGAGTTCATATACAGGATAGGATGCATATACACATCATTACAGGATAGCATATCAGTGTCATATAAATGTCAGTGTGAAATTGACTTTCTTACAGGATCTCCTCTTTGTCCCGCATCTCCTGGTGCACCAACAGGCCCAGGAGTCCCAGGGGCACCCTGAGAGCCTGGCAGACCTGCAGGCCCGGGATCTCCACGGTCACCCTGACAACAACAGACAGAATATTGTTCTTTAAACATTTATTCTATAACAGCAACAATATTCTACATTGCTCACATTATATACAATATGAAAATATACCATTTCAAACATGTTGGTTTATTATTTTACTTAAATATTTTACTATTATTTACTAGTCAATAAATTAAATTCAGGGGAATAAGATTGTTTCTCCTCAGCTTCAGATTTTATCTACCTTTGACTCTTGTTCCCTACACTCAGATTGTTAGAGTACAGGAGTGTTCATCTCCAGAAGTTAACGTTTACTAGTCTAATTCCCTAGTCTAGCAGTCTTCAAAGGAGTGTCCACATTTGTAAAACACAATGTAATTCCAGAGTGGGAAAACGTTAAGGAGACCACTTCCTATATTTTCAGCTCCACAGAGTCTCTCAGAAAACTGGTTCTGAGGGTCCTTTGCTTCCTAGCTTCCCCACCTCATGGAATAAGGGCAAACAGCATGCTAGCTGCAGTCCTGGATGGTACAATGCCCTTGAAAGCAACTGCTTCTGGGGGGGTAAACAAAGATGTCTTCAGATTGGAAGAATTGGGAGAGAAAGAGTCTGCCCTCCTTTCACTCAGATGACCCATCTGACAAGGCTCCAAACAGTATCTCACTATGTTGGTACAGGTGAAATCAATGTGACATGAGCTTGCATAATTAATGTGGATATAATTAATGACTCAAAAATGGAGTCAAACTTTATCTCCTGACAGAAATTAATTCTTACTTGACTTATTAATTTGGCAGCTAGAACAAACATTTGCATCTAAGTTAAAGAACACATATACAATAGACTTAAGAGAAAAATTTGAAAAGCAAGTTATTTAAAGCATACATACAACTGGAATTTATAGGGAATTGCCTGTGTTGTACACATTTAACTTTGTGATTAAAAATGAAACAGCAATTTAAAGTGCATGTAAGAGTTCAAGAAGCTGCAATAATATTTCAGGGAGTACACATCAAGAACTTTGAATGCTTTCTGCATTACATGTGTACACCAGCAAAGGCAAAGACTCCAGATGTTAGAAAAATTTCTGTGACTATGATAGATAAAGAGAGTCTTAGCCCATGAACCCCCAAGCTTCTCCATCCCCTTGTTAATAATATGATAGCATTACTTGCATAATACTTGTATGATAGTCTTTACTCTGCAGAAGAATTTTAAGTCTGGTATTAGCATATAAACACTTGCACTAAGCATATTTAAGGTATTTGGAAATAGGTTCAGAAAACTCAGTGTCATGTAGTTGATTTGTTGGTGGTGGCCAGATCTGTTTCCTAACAGCTGTGCAACCACCAAAAGGGACTCGGCTGCCGACATACCTGGGAAAATCGTCAGCTCAACACAGGCCTCATTTAAAAATATACAGCATATCTATCATTTAGAAAGCATCATTGCTTATGTCCTTGTAAGTTATTCTCTTTAGGGAATGAGTAGAAAAATGTAGGTGTCATTCAGCTATGTGAGTGATATGGAAATTCAGAAGATCCATTTACATCTTCATCCAAATATGAAAGCAATTTGGTTCCTTGCTCTTGAAAATATATGTTATGCTTTGTCATGCATTCAAATATTATTTCAGTTAAAAGGTTATCCAAGGTTATAACCTTACTAAAAAGTTTGCCATCAGAAAAGTCAGAGCTGCCCTGGGGCTATGGGGAGGAAGAGTTATTATTATTATTATTATTATTATTATTATTATTATTATTATTACTACTACACTAGAATTACAATGATTTCAGGTTCATGTGGCTCTAATATTGTAATCAGCAGCATTGCACTTACCCGTTCTCCAACTGCACCATCCCGTCCTGGGGTACCATCATTACCAGCTGGTCCCTAAAAAGAACAGTGTTTGAGACACTGGCTCATGAGGAGATTTTTAAACTCTCATCCCAGTTGGCAGGAAAAGGGCCAACATGTTTTACTCTCCTTTGAACTATAAAATAGCACTCAACAGGAGCCTCAGAAGCAGAAAGATGACTACCAATTTCTTTTTATTTCCAGTTGTTTGTAAAGTTACCATATTCTTATTTACTCTAATCACTCATTTCTAGTTCTCAATTTTAAAAAGAAAGTCTTCAGACACATTGAAATAGATCACATCTACAGTGCTGCTCTCTTACATTTTGCCTGAATTCTCACTTTGTTTTTCCAAATAATATTTTTAAGGTTTTGAAATCAGATGACTGCATTTATATTATATAACATTCCATTTTAAAGTGTATATTATCATTTCCCTATTTTACTTTGATTTTTTCAGAACTATATTTTTATTTTTTGATAAAATTAGCTGTGAAATCCCTGACTTTCAGGAGCATGTGATCCTTTGGTAATTCACTCATTAAGCTGCTAAGTAGAGGGTATTCCAGCTTTTAGCTTCTCAAATTGCCTGTCAATGCTGTATTTCCTCTCAAAAGAGACTAAAGGGACACGACAACCATAATGTTACTTCACAGTGATAAAGAAAAATGTCCTTTACTTCCTCTTCCTTCTTCATGAGCTGTAAGAGTTTCATTAATCTTATCACCGCAAAGCTTGGCAACTTTGATAAATATCCCATCACAGAACGAAATCATAACAGGGGAAAGATGAATGGCTGTGTCCTTCCACCTTCAAAACCATTTCCCACAGACTAAATCAACTTAAATGCTCACTGCAGCTTTTATGAAAGTCAGTACAAGGGCACTAATTTGGTTTCTCTCTCATTTAGCTAAGTCTTTAGAAAGGCTGAGTACGTCAAACAGCATGACAATAATCTTTCTTAAGCTCATATGTGCAATCTATCCCTAAACATCTACATCAGCTTCATAATGGAAGAATTATCCCCACCACACTTAGCTAAAATAGAAGGTATTTTCCTTAGGGTTGCAGCACTCACTTCTGGCCCAGGTTCTCCTACAGGACCATTGGAGCCTGGGGGTCCTACAGGTCCAGGAGGACCTTTATCTCCTGTAGCACCAGTCGGTCCTACTTTCCCTGGTGTGCCCTGAAATTAAAGCACAAGTATGTCAACCCCTGCAGAAAGAATTAAGAACACCAGTTTTCATAAGGCTTCATTTATTCAGTAGTACGTCAGTCTCTTCTCCTATAGAAACAATTGTCCAGTATCCTACAGCACCCATGTTTTCTTAAAGACATGCCCACTTCTTATCACATTACTCCTGACATACCAAAGAGATGAAAAGTGCCCTGTACCACCTCCTTAGGTTTGCATTTTGTGTTTGAAACATACGTAGTCAATTATGACTGCCCTTCTGGAATCTGTATCACTGCAAAGATACACACACCCTTATCACTCCTGTTTTTCTGCTCGTTCGTTTTAAATGTGTTCCAGTATTTTACACTCATCACTGAAGAATTTTAGTTTCCATTTCTTGGCTCATTTTCTGATATCACCAAGATAAACTTTAACTCCTAATGTGTTGGCTTCGTATTTCTACCCAAAGGTCTTCTAGTTTATCGTAGCAGGAGTCCAACCTCTGTCCACATTCCATAAAAACACAATTTTGCCCTCAAACACTGTAAACACTCACTGGTAAAATCAGTCTCTTCAGAGTTTTTACAGCATCAAACTCTCCTCTATATTCCAAAGCATATGAGATCCTCAAGCACCCATGGGAAACAGGAGATTATAGTTCATCCACAATCACTTCTAATGTGACCTCAGCTTACCTAGTCATTCTCTTTGTTGATTAACTGTGAAGTATGGCTGTTTTGTTAAGGTTGTTTCTTTTAAAAGATACTAGCAAACCACCAGAAGTAATCCCCCTTTGCTAGCATCATTTTTATCTTTGAAGAAATATTTCAGTCACCAAAAATCCAAACACTTGTTATCTACTTCTGTAGCTCCAAGGTTAAACAAATGTTTGTCAAGGTGGTTAAGCATTTAACATTTAAGATCAAAGGTTTTTAAAAGCTAGGAATTTATGTCAGCTTAAGGCTGTTTGAACCAACTCATCTAGCAAAACAAATCAAGTCTTTCTGCAAAAGTTATATAACGTATCGAATGAATATTGACCAACACAGCTACTCACCGCTGGGCCAGGAAGGCCGGGCATGCCTCGCTCCCCACGTTGTCCAGGCATTCCTACGATCCCTCTTTGCCCAGTGGTACCAGCCGGACCAGGAGGACCATCTGGACCCTAATGGTGATAGCAGACTATAATTACTACTCTACAGGATGAGTCCATATCTGAGTAATTTATATAGTTGACTATAGTTTTATAGACTTTGAGGAAGTATGAGGCAAAAAAAACTCTTTTCAGTAGCCCCAACATTATTCAACACTTGGGAAGGAACTTGATAGCTAATGAAAATAAAAGGAGAGAGCTATTCAAAAAATTATGTTTCCTCCTTTTAAAAGGACAAAAAGAAAATTTAGAAGCCTTATATTTCTAAAAATAGTAATATTTAGTAGTATGTAAATATTAAATATGATAATACATGTTTTATTTTCTTCACGTAGGAGACAGTCAATAATGAATGTTTTTTGGTTTAGTTTAAGAAAACCATGTCCTTTA
Source organism: Peromyscus eremicus (assembly GCF_949786415.1). Classification (NCBI taxonomy): domain Eukaryota; kingdom Metazoa; phylum Chordata; class Mammalia; order Rodentia; family Cricetidae; genus Peromyscus; species Peromyscus eremicus. The sequence continues at coordinate 62,165,042 of NC_081429.1, read as the reverse complement.
CCATTTTGTAAACTTTTATATATACACTTTCATAGCAGAGGATTAGAAATTGAAAATGTGTATAACTTAGTGAGATAAAAGCATTTAGGAATGTTTCCAGATGGATTTTATGGCAGTGATTATTACAGTGATTATAAATATTTCAACTAGAGTTGTAGTGAAACAGACGCCAAACTTACAGTTTGTCCGTCTTCTCCCGGGTCCCCTTTGTCCCCTGGGCCGCCAGGTGGGCCAGCTGGTCCTCTATCACCCACTCGCCCATGAGAGCCAGGGTCCCCACGAAGACCGGGAGGTCCCTCCTTCCCAGGCTCCCCTATGGGCCCTGCAGGTCCTGGAGCTCCCTGATATCACACAAAGAGAAGCAATGAGGAGGGCAAAGTGGAAACTAAGTAAGAAGAACTGACCCAGGGGGCTCTGCCTCGGACACGGAGGGCACAGTCCTACTGATTGCTGGTTATCTTCTTAGATAACTGGTCACTTCGGATACGTAAGAAAAGCAAAAGAAAATAAGGCATACCACCGGGGAAAGCCAAAATTTCATTTTTAGATGATTATTTAATCCCTCATTATTACGAGTTATAAAATTAATTTTAATTTTCAAACTTATTTAAGGCGCTGTACCAACTATAGTTTATGTTTTATTTTACTTGGACTGGTCTGAACTTGTCATATGACAGATTTACTAAAGAAACTCTCAGGGGCTGGTGCAATGGGAAGCTATGAAGAGCCCCCGTGGCTCTGGCGTATGATATGGGTTTGATGCCCGGCACCCGCGTGGTGAGCACAGCTGCCTCTAACTCTAGTCTTAGAGGATTCAACACCCTCTCTGGCCTCGACCAGCTCCTGCATGCACATGGAACATAAACTCACGCAGGCACACACACACGTATACATAAAAAAGACTGAATTTTTAAGAAGAAAGTTTCAGAGATTCTACAGATTCTTTCTGAGATTTATTATTAGCACATAACAAAAAAGTACTTAGTACTCAAACAAAATCACGCTCAAACATTAGGTTAGAAAGAACGTGCAAAAAGGCCGGCGGTGGTGGCGCATGCCTTTAATCCCAGCACTCTCGAGGCAGAGTCAGGTGGATCTTTGTGAGTTCGAGGCCAGCCTGGTCTAGAGAGCGAGATCCAGGAAAGGTACAAAGTTACACTCTGTAGATCCAGGAAAGGTGCAAAGCTACACAGAGAAACCCTATGTCGTAAAACCAAAAAAAAAAAAAAAAAAAAAAAAAAAAAAAAAAAGAACATCCAAATAATCTCTTCCAAGTTTGTTGATTGGTAACTTTGGATTTGTTTTGGTAAAATGTCAATATAATGCAAAAAGACTTAACGAAGAGGAAAACAAATCAGTACGAGATTAAATAAAAATAGTAATTAAAATGCCACATGTGTTGTGGTGCACATACAAGTACATACATTAAATTTGTGACCAATGATTCAAATCAAAGTTGACTTACAGCAGGGCCTGGAGGCCCAACTCTGCCCGCAGAACCAGGAAATCCTGTGGCACCCTGAGGACAAAATACCACACAATCAGTCTAGATAAGAAGTTATCTCTTTATTTTCCTGAAGCCTACATTCCACACAGAAGACTCCAGGCCTATTGATTCCCTTATTTAGGACCATGTAGCTTTTACTCTTCTCATTCCTCAAATGTCTTAGAGAATCTGGATTAACTGATAGAGCTAAACAGTTTTTCTGTTTTGACTTTTATTTATTTTAAAGATATAAAAGTAGAGCTAAAACCACACAGGCTCTTTTGTGTAATCAACTACATATTCTGATACTTAATACTTCTGCTCCACATGAAGCAACTGGGTTTTCATGATTAACAAAACTGATTTTCACCCAGATCTGCAGCTTAAGCTAAGCACCCTTTGCTCTATAATACATCGGATACATAAGATAACATGTTATTACATCCTAAGATGACAGTTAACATTTATATAACCAGGACACATTCAATATTTGCAACTGGCTGTGCACAATTCCCAGAATAACAAAGAGACTCACAGGTGGACCCTGGGTTCCCCGACCGCCTTTCAGTCCAGGAACACCATGAGGACCCTAAGTGGAAAAAACAGAAGACCACAATAGTAAGCCACATGCAGGCACTGTACATTGTAAATATCAGGCCCTGGTATCAAATTTTCCATTTCAGTTTCTAACTCACATGAGGGCCAGGTGATCCTGCTAGCCCTTGGGGTCCAGGAGAACCAGCATCTCCCTTCTGCCCAGGTTCTCCAGGCTCACCCTTGACTCCAGGCTGTCCATCAGGACCCTAAATGCAATTTTTCAAATGAGTAATTATTTTTAAGATTTATAAATAAATTATTTCATAGTTTATTATTAACATGCAATTTAGTCTTATAGAATGTTTCTGTATAATTAGTCTAAGTCTGGTATAAAAAAACCTCAATAACTTCTTTAAAACTTTCTAGAAAAAAATCTCACACTATTTTCATCATAGAAAATAATTACATATACCAAAATATTATAAGCACCAACTTTTGTTCCACCTATGAAAAATATGTTGAATAATACATAAAATATTTTAAAATTTAGATTTTAATATACTTCAAAACATATGAAAATAACACATAAACTCATTTCTCTACTAAGAAGAGTATTTGTAAGTTAGAAACATTTACAAATTTTACCTGGGGTCCAGCAAAACCAACAGCTCCAGTTGGACCATTTTCACCACGAGAACCCTAAAAGGAGACAAACAGTACTGAAGCTTTCACATATAATATACATTTTATGTAGCTAACTGAATACATTGCTTGAGGAAGATCCTTAAGTGAAATAATAAATTGGAGGTCATTGAACAAAATTCTCAAGATCAAAGAAATTTCCTAATTACTTAGAAAAAAACTATTTGCCTAGATTTAATACATTGTGCAACTGATAATTTTTTAAGTTTAATGAAAATAAAATTTGAAAAACAGGGAGATATAAATAACATAACACAATAAGCACAAAAGTTACATTAAAGATTATACAGACAGTGATTAATGATGATAGGAGATAGATAGGTAGATAGATAGATAGATAGATAGATAGATAGATAGATAGATGATAGATAGATAGATGATAAATAGATAGATGATAAATAGATAGGTAGATGATAAATAGATAGACAGATGATTGATAGATAGATAGATAGATAGATAGATAGACAGATGATAGATAGATAGATAGATAGATAGATAGATAGATAGATAAATAGGTAGATAGATGATAGATAGATAGATAGATAGATAGATAGATAGATAGATAGATAGATAGATGACAGGTCAACAAGAGGAAAATTCTTTTAGGGTAAAACCTCACACTAAAGAACATCAAAAGATTTTCACTTACAGGATTGCCACGAGATCCAGGAGGGCCAACTAAACCTCGAGGACCAGATTCACCCTAGAAAGTAGATTTTAGTTAGCTAAGTATCGAATGCACAGTACAATTGGAGACTGCTAGGCACCATGTATAGGTAGACAAAACTCTGAGATAATCTATCTCAACCACAGTGGTGAGAAACAGCAACACTTTAGGTAGGCCTTCTTATTTTGCAGTGCACAGTGACATCTTTCAACTTACCTTTTCTCCAGTAGGGCCTGCAGGACCTGGTGGTCCCAAGGGACCTGGAAGACCCTGGAAATTAATAGAACATAGGTACACTGAGGGAAAATATGTACAGAAATTTCCATGTTTAAGTAAATAAGCAAACAAGCCAGCTATTATTTTTGTAGCATGATCTACAAGTCATGCAAGTCATTATCTACCATAGATGACATCACCTCTACATTCTCAAGACTTTTGCCATGTTGTCCATATACTAGCAACTAGATTTTCATTACAAAATGTTTTTACCTCTTTCATGTAAGTCTTTTCAGTATATGAAACTGTCTTAAAATTAGATCTAAATTAGCAGCTTTCTTTGACAATGTTTATTTGATTTTTATAACCTGTTACATTTTGCTAGTATCTATTTTGAAATTTAGGTACAGATTGAAAATTGGCTTTTCTTTTGTAATATTTTCTTAAATGTTAATGTCATAACAAAATATAATTCTTTTATGAAAAATGCAATTATAATACTAAACATGTCTTCAGTGTCTAAGATGAAAGAGTCATTAACAATTAAGGTTCAGTGCTGTTGATGTAGTTCTCTACATGGGGAGTGTAGGACAGCCACCACCTGGGGCAGGACCTGGAGCTTCAGGACACATAATCACAATATTTAAATGGCTGGATTGAGGGGTTCTTTAGGAACAAGTGCTCTGTTAATTTTCTGTTTCTTCTTCATAGGTACCTCAATATTTTTTGTAGTTAAAGTTATATATGCATTGTCAAAAGAATGTAAGGAATCAAATTTACTTATTAATTGTATATTCTTGAGAAAAAAGATTCTGTTTTCTTCAGATCTATAAGAGAAAAACATATTCTTCTCATAATTTTCCTAGAACACCTCCTAAAACCTGAGTAAAACCAGCTCATTGCTTATATGCTAGAAAATAAAAGTGCCCTGTTCATATAGGGGAGGATGTTATTAACACAGAGCAAACATGTTATTGTTTTCTTACAGCAAATGCCTCTCCTAAAACAATACATTGCATTTACCACAAATAACACAATCATTCTATTTGCCCTGATCGTTCACACATAATTTTATAAGCATGGTAGATATAGAGATAGCTTTGTGTGTTCTAGCTCATTCTTTCAGGAAGAACTTTCTTTCTCTTTCTCTTTCTTTCTTTTTTCTTTCTTTCCTTCTTTCCTTCCTTCCTTCCTCCCTACCTCTCTCTCTCTCTCTCTCCCTTCCCCCTTCCTCCCTCCCCCCTCTCCGTTTCCCCCCCTTTCTTTCTTCTTTTATTGAATTACTATAATGCAGGGTAAATAAAGTAAGTACCCACTATCAGTCTACATCATGTCTCAAATGACATCATTATTGCAGTCTTGATTATAAGTCAGCATGAGCAACTTTACTGTTAAAATTTAAAGCAAGTTTGTAGGATAATGAACAATAAGTTGGTCTGTAGCCCACGTGAGAAGACAGCCCTCCCTTACCCTTGCTCCATCATTTCCAGCTGTTCCTTCAGCACCTTTTTCTCCTATACCACCCTGGGAAAACACAAACAACAAAATATCAGCTGTGCACTTAATTGTGCTTCCTATACTCCAGATGATGCTCCATGAGGGCAAGCGTTTACTTGTCACCTTCACAGTTCCACCCCCTACAGACTACAATAGTACCTGACTTTGCATCTTTTCAATAAATAAATGAGTAGAAGGAAAAATGGCTTATAACTCAGGCTGAGAGAAATAAAAGTCTGCTCAAGAAATCACTATCATAGAAAGTCTAGAGACATGCAATGGAAAAATTAATTAATAAGAAACAGAACTTACTCTGTCACCCTTGGGGCCAGGTGTTCCTGCAATTCCCCTTTCTCCAGGCATACCTTGAAGACCTGGTGGCCCTGTGTCCCCAACTGTCCCAGTTGGACCTGGATTGCCCTAAAGTGAATAAATGATGAGGTAATATTAGTATATTAATATTAAAACCTGTAAAGTTGCTGCTTTAGTCAGTTTAAATAATCAAATGTCAGCAATTAGATAAGAATTTGGATTAATGCTCAGATTTGCACTTAGGAAATTAGTGTCTTAGTGGGGTTTCTTGAAAACAACATAGATTTACATTCTGAGTTCTGGCTTGCATTCTAACTTTTCTTTTTTGTCCATTTCAACCCCTCTACCATATTATTCTTTTTTCTAACTTACCTCTTTGTTAATATACTTTTAATTTTTATTTGACATTAGTATATAAATTATTGGTTTTGTTTTGGAATTTTGAACATAATTTGTTTCGATGATCCTACTCATGCCTTCCCAATCCTCTTGGCATCTCTTGTACTATACCACTTCTAGTGGCTTCTTTTCTACTTTCATGTCACATATGTGACATGCTGCCCTCCCCAAAGTCAACATCACTTTCCCTCCTCTCATGGCCCTCACCCTAGTTTCATGACCCACACCCATCCTGTCTTTATAGATAACTAAACACTAATTCCAATAAAAAGAAAAAAATGTTCTTTCAAATAAAATTAATTGAATTGACCTTGCTTTCCCCTTTGTTGACCATGACAGACACATTAATAAAGAAAGAAGATACTGTATTTAGGGAAAAGGGGCATTTCTCTATTTCCTTGGAAAACTTGTGAGATTAAGCTTGTTCCCAGATAATTGCACAATCAAATCGAGATTGGCTTCACTCTGTCATTCTGGACCTTGATGATGTTAAAGGCCTCTCAGTCATATGACCATGTGAAATTCCACTTCAGTTCCACACATGAAAGTGGGCTACACTGCTGTCTACCGACCTAAGACGGCATGTGAGTGCACACAGGCACGTTCTCTGCACTATATTCACTGTGTTCCACTATATTCAAAGCTGTATCTTTTTTTTTTTTTTTTTTTTTGGTTTTTCGAGACAGGGTTTCTCTGTGTAGCTTTGCACCTCTCCTGGAACTCACTTGGTAGCCCAGGCTGGCCTTGAACTCACAGAGATCCGCCTGGCTCTGCCTCCCGAGTGCTGGGATTAAAGGCGTGCGCCACCACCGCCCGGCTAAAAGCTGTATCTTTTCAAACAGGTAGTAATTGTAATCACGGAGCCAAGATGAAGAGCACGCACATGGTTTGACACACCCACTAATAAACTGTGATGCTCCATTTCTTGTCTCTTTCACTCACAGATACTACCAACAAGCAATTTTCCATTTCTCATCTCTGATAATTCATAAATGTTACCAACAAAACACAAGGGCATCGGGGACACGTGCGTGTACGACAGAGAATCCTGAGCCTGGGCTCCTCATTCCTACCACAGAAAGTTCACTCTCTAGGTGCCAGAAAAAAAGCCCAAAATGCAGCCACTAAAGATTTGTTGAGGAAATAATTCAATCAAGCTATCCTAGAAAATCAAGAGAAAGTGCATTCCAGAGGAAGCTGGTAAGTTCTAAAGCTTTTGGAAAGCCCAGGTCAGAACCGCACTCACCTTTGGACCGTCAGGGCCATGTCCTCCAGCCATGCCTTTCTCCCCAGGCAGCCCGGTTATTCCTGGCTCTCCTCTTTCTCCAGGGTTCCCTCTTTCTCCCTAGTATAACACCAGAATGTCAAATAACCTCAATATTAATCTAAAATTAGTTTTAAAAGTTCTTACAAAATGTATTCGACTGGAGAAATTTTTTTCTTTTTCTTTTTTTCTTTATTTTCAGTTTCTCAAGACAGGGTTTCTCTATCTACCCACCAGGGCTGTCCAGACCAGTCTGGCCTTGAACTCACAGAGATTCACCTGCCTCCTGAGAGCTGGGATTAAAGGCGTGTGCCACCACCACCAGGCTGGAGAAATTTTTTAATAGAGCCACTATAATGTCTCAGGTTTTCTAATTTAGTACCAAGAAATGAATAGAACTAAAGATACTCTTATGTTTACAGGACAGGTATCCCATGAATTTTTCAGACAATAGAATAATTTAATACTTAAAATAAAACACCCTTTAAGATAAAAGACTTCATTTTGCTCTGTAGCCAACAGGAAACAAAATGAATCACACAACAGAAAATACCTACCCGAGGTCCTAAAGGGCCAACTGCTCCAGGCTCTCCAGGAACACCCTAGACAATTTGAAAAAGTGGAAGAAAAACATGTATCTAGTTCTTGTATTATTGGAATTATTTCCAGATCAAACATCACATTTTCTGCAGTGTGCCATTAAAGTAAATATTAAAGAATGAAAAATATGTATACTTTTACAATTGAGGGAATATCATATTTTTCTGAAAAGATTTACATTAACACAAATGTCTGAGCTTTTTGACAATGAGAATGTGTAGAATATTCTCTCACAAAGATAGCATATTAGATTTCTCAGAGATAACAGAGCATAGTTACAGTGTCTTTTTAAAACAGAATATTAGAAAGTGTTTAAATAGTAGGAAAGAAACATACAAAAGCACATAAGAGCTGGTCATTTCAACTAACTCAATTTCAATTACATTGAATCTAATATATATAAACTCCACTAAGAATTGTGGGATCAAAATAGCAGTAATGCTATTTCTTCTTCCTTTAATAAGCTTGGGGAACCCCATGGAAGAGGGGGAGGAAGGATTATAGGAGCCAGAGAGGTTGAGGACACCAGGAGAACACAACCCATATAATCAGCTAAACAGTGCTCATAGGAGCTCACAGAGACTGAAGTGGCAATCATGGAGCCCGTGTGGGTCTGTGCTAAGCCATTGTGGTTTTTTAGCTTGGGGTTTTTGTGAGACTCCTAACAGTGAGACCACCGGGGTGTCTCTGACTCTTTTGTCTGCTCTTGGGACCCTTTTCCTCCTACTGGGTTGCCTCATTCAGTCGTGATATGAGGGTCTAGTCTTATTGCAACTTGTCCTGCCTTGTTCAGTTGATATCCCTGGGAGGCCTGCTCTTTTCTGAAGGGAAAGAGAGGAGGAGTGGATGGGAAGAGGGGAGGTGGTGAGGAGGAACTGAGGGGAGTGGAGAGGGGAAAAACTGGGGTATAGGTGTATTGTATGAGAGAAGAATTATTTTTTTAAAAAGATGATAACTTTATCAAGTCCTTCCCCAGATTTCTCTTTGGAAATGTATTGTTCTCGCTATGGTATCATAGTCCTGAAACCCAAGTCTGGCTGCAGCACTTCCTACTTAAAAGCCTTTTGCCAGACAGATTCCCTCTACTCTAAGAATGAACAAATGAAGCTCAATTTAGGACTCCCTTCAATCTAGTCCCTGGTCCACACCTCCAGCCTCATCTCCACCACTTCATGCTGTGCTCCACACTTCTGACACTGCATTTTTACGGTACCTTAAATTGTTCAGCAAGCATTTGAACTTGTTATTCCAACTAACTGAAATATTTTTCCAACTTTTATCCTTCAGATTTTATGTACAGTATTACTTTTGGAAAGTCTTACTATATCATGAAGTCTACACATATAGTGCCTCTCCTGCTGTATGTAGCATTTGGGTCATGCTATGCTGTTTTCCTATATTCTCTTTCTTCCATTATTTAGAAATATAGAGCAACACAGTCACCAACCAACTGTCCAGCTGAGAAGGTCGAGTGCTGAATAGAGCCAAGCACATAGAGTGTTCAGCAGATGTTTATTGAACAGTAATGGTAATAAACAAATTAATCCATCAAAGATAAAAGAGCAAATCTGTGCCATTAAAGTGTTTATATCAATTCCCGACAGTGAGTCATCTAGTAATATTGTATGCATAAGATACACGGAAGTGTGTGAGTTGGATTGAAAGTGGAGGAGTTGTGTGACTGGGGAAATCACACGACATCTGAGTTCCTTCATCGTAATTGAATTGTTGAACAGAAAAAAATCTTAGAGCTTCACCAATCAAAGATGATATTATAATCTACCAATTTATACTTTTGATGCTATTATTTAAAAACTTACTTGATCACCTGACTTTCCACCTTCCCCAGGAGGTCCTGGAGGCCCAGGAAGCCCCTAAAACAAAAGTGATAAATAAAACTACTGATTCACTGAAAGTTTATCAGCTACAAAAACTAAATCGTTTACATTTTATACTTCATTCAACTTCCATGCAAAAGACATTGCATGGACATATTAAGCAAAAGTTATGAAAAATATTGTCCAAATACAATAGGAAGCCACCTATTAGAAGGCATGAGGATTGTCGATTTACAAGGCTGGATTCTTATTTATCCATACCACTTAAAAATTATGATAAGAGCCGGGTGGCAGTGGCTCAAGCCTTTAATCCCAGCACTTGGGAGGCAGAGCCAAGTAGATCTTTGTGAGTTCGAGGCCTGCCTGGTCTACAGAGCGAGATCCAGGACAGGCACCAAAACTACACAGAGAAACTCTGTCTCGAAAAACAAAAAACAAAAACAAAAACAAAACAACAACAAATAAAACTTAAGATAAGAATATAATACAAGACTCTTCATGTTTCTTTTGTCTCTAGCGTGTTTGAACCTGCTAGAAAATTATTGGAAGAAGGTCTGATGTTTCCACAAACTGAATTTTTCATGTCCTTAAATAATGTATTCTATACAGAAGCATTCTGTGAACAAGTCTTAGTGAGCATACCAATAAAACCAGATAAGCTCAAGTTTCATGAGCCTGTTGAGATGTTGGGAACATCCTATTATCATTAATTTCTTACCAGCTATGTGTTTAATCATTTTTTTTTTCAGAGGAAGGTCATTCCTCATTTTTGAACAACAATGTTTGGCTACACACAACTATCTTAAAAGATGTCTGCTTTGAAAATTAAAGGACTTTGCCTCATTTAAATGTTCTATCATGTGCATGCATACATGTATACATATATATATATATTAGCCTGGTCTGGAACTTAATAGGTAGCACAGGTTGGCTGTGTACTCACTCAAAGCAATCACTCTAACTCAGTCTCCCAGCTGGTAGGAATGCAGGTGTGAGCTTTCACAATTGGCTACTTTCTGTGTTAAAAAATATATATTTCTATAAACAATTCATAGAATAAATGAAAGCCTAAATTAGTGCATACCTGAAAGCCAGTAGGGCCTGGAGGTCCCTGCTCTCCTCTTTCCCCAGCAAGGCCCTAAGTAAAAGAGAAAAAAAAAAACCACATGAATCCCACCAGACATTTATGTCTGTTTCTCATTTACATTGATCTCTTTGTATTTCTTTCAACCATCTGATCTACATATTAGCCAGATAATACACTAGTAGTAAGAATCACCAAATTCCATTATTTGAAGTCCTTGAAAGTGAGAAAATTTCATTTAAAAAGCCAGTGAAGAAATTATAGCATGGTTTTTGTTTTGGTTTTGGTTTGGTTTTAATTCAAACATAAAAGGCCTAGAGCCAACCATAGATGGAATATAGGAAACCCATTATTTACTACATCTAATTTAAAGGGTTGTATTTCTATTGAAGTTTATGTCTATCCATTGTAATTTCAAATAGAATGATTAAAGAAAGCAAAGCCATCATTTCAGAGGCTACTTAAGCTGACTCCACGAAAACAAAATATGTCAAAACATCTTTGATAAACAATTAAAAAGTCTGAAGATAAAAACATAGCATGGAAAGATGAACATTTCCTTTTACCTTTTCAAAACCAGCCAACTTAAATAATTTTTATAAGATACATTATCAGAATGTAAGTATAATTCTGCATTTATACATCTTAAATGAATACATTATAAATATCTTCAAAAGCTATTCTTGTCAACCGATATATTCTTCAAGTATGGTGTACAGAGGGTAACCACCTCTGTCACTAGATGCCATTTTATAGTTTAAAATAAGATCAGTCTTTTCACCCAAGAAGGAGAGAGCAATACACCATAAAATGAAAAGAGAACAGAAAGGAATAAAATGAAAAGACATATCCAGTCTTATTTCCTCATTCTCTTTCCTGAAATTCATTCATGAGCAATCTTGGAGAAACACTGAGAAACACAATGTACAATGCCATCGAAGAAAGTCACATACCGGAGGCCCCACGGGGCCTGAAGGACCAACTTCTCCATCTTTGCCAGGAGCCCCCTAGGGTCACATGGACATGACATTTTTAGGTGAGGCCATCAGAATTTGGATGGTTTTATATCTTCTTTATTCAATATCAGAAAATGGATGCCTACCCTTTGCCCAGGAACACCAGCATTCCCTGCTTCTCCTGGTTTTCCAAGGTCACCCTAAAAAAATACATGGACACTATTCTAAATTCATGCAGTTCAAGAAATATACCTTGATCTCCAACCGCAGATTCCAATGATCTGTTAAATGTTGTTCACTGTACTCACACTGCTACCTTTGGGGCCTGGAAGGCCCATGCTTCCAGGCTGCCCTCTGATGCCAACTGAGCCTGGAGGACCTGACCGGCCATCTTCCCCAGGAGCGCCCTGCAGGGTTGACAGCAGGCAGGTAAGTTGAGTTCTAAGCACAGCCGTGTACCCATTGTCACCTGAGCTGGCCAACCTTAAAAGTCATCTTAACTAAACATTGATTTTCTTATGCTTACGAATAAGAAAGAGTGAATAAGAAAAGCCGAATAGTTGTTTTTGTTTGTTTGGTTGGTTGTTTGTTTGGTTTGATTTGGTTTATAAGCCCCTGAGGTACTTTGAGCATTTAGAGCAGAAATTCTAATCTTGCTCCATTCATAAGCCTCATTGTCACCATCTCCTGGCCCTCTCATGTTAAGGGCAGGTCTTCTCTTCTTTCATTTATTCTGTTTTGTGGTCTTGAATATTTAAAATTCTCATTTCACACTAAAGCAAAGACTCAGGATACATAAGCAAACAGCATATTTATTTCTAAAACATGTGAAAGTGGAATGCCATCAGGGAACGAGAATAATGTTAAATAAATTTTAACAATATTAAAATACATTACATCAACTTCTTCACTGAGTAAATTTCAATTATCTAATTGAGAAAATTCACCTCACATTTTGCTCCATTTGAAAATTCATAGATATTAAGAAATTGTTGCTAGGGGCACTTAAAAAACTGTAATCATGAACATCATTCACAGGATAAATAAATATAACTTACACGTCTAGTGGGAAATGTTAAAAGCGATGGAATTGTTTAAACTACTTACCAAAGGCCCAAGTTTTCCTTCGGGACCTTGAACCCCAGGGTTTCCTGTCAGGCCCTGACAATGAAAATCGACTGTTAATTTGTTGCTGAACAGCAGTGGATGTAAAGACTTTAAGTAGAAAAACAATACTTTATTGTAAACAACTAAACAGAGGGGCAATTTCACAGTTCAAGTAAAATCTTAAATGACATTTTCTTAAATTGAAACAACAACTTTCTTTACCAAAGTTCAAACAGGTTATTTTTTAGCATAAAAATTAGAAGTTGTAAAAATTTACAAATAGATACCCTTCCCACGAAGAGCAGTGGAGCTGTTTGTATACACTCCTTTAAAAGGCTCTTTTAGAAATTACTGTACTTTATGTACATGTCAAAAATAGCACACCAGTGTTTCTAAAACAATGCATATATTCAAAACATTTAAAATGATGCTCTATGTTGTAAAACAAGCTAAATATAAAAGTAGGAAATGAAACACCAATGAATTCAGAAGTACTTGGATGCTGACAACATATAACTACAGAGCTCTTACCCGAGCACCTGGTAACCCAGGTTCACCGGGACGTCCTGGGTCTCCTTGGCCTCCTTTAGGCCCCGAAGAGCCTACAGGACCACGCTCTCCCTGAGCACCCTATTCCAAAGAAGACAGAGCAGAATTGAAACAAAGCAAGAAGATGTTAAGTTCTTATCTCCCAAATACACATTAATATGTGGCCATTTTGTCAAAGATTTGACAAAGATGTATTTGAAAACAATGTCATTGAATGTTTAGTTCTAACTTGTATCCTCTGTGAAAATGGTCTTTTTCACCATTAAATAAAGAAAAATGAAATCACAGCCTCACTTCAACAAGGAATGTCAGAGCTTAAATTTCATCTAAAGGTTACATCATCCATACTAAGGTTCTACAACCTTTTGTTCTCAGAAGTGACCTTGGAAAGTCTGGAAGCCAGGCCTCATATTATTCAAACAACCATCTATTTCCCAGGACCTCCTAATGCTAAAAAGAAAAAAGAAATAGGACAGGTTTGGGGTTTCGCCCAATACCTGCTTCTGTGTCCCGTATGGGTATAGACTTCTGTGGGCCAGGGACACATCCCCATCCTGAAAATGTCAGCCTTGATGTGGTCTTACCTTTGGTCCAGGTAAACCATCAGATCCTGGAAAACCACGATTGCCAGGAGCACCCTACAATGAACCAAAATGCAGTTCTGAGATGCTGTCGTTCATCATGTGATATAACTAGTGAATAGGCTTTGTTTTCAGTATTATAAAGTTTTCAGAGCTCTGATCAAGTTAACACAGCAAAAGATATATATATATATATATATATATATATATATATATATATAAATAAAAGATATTTATATATGTACAAAAGATTTTATATATATTAAGAAAATAATCTTACTAGAAAGAAAATTGAAAATTTGATGACTATGAGTATTGAACCAAATCTTCAAGAATAAATCTTGAAGAAATAATTAACTGTAAAATAAACACAGAAAAAAACTAATGTGTAGACCCAAGAAGCAAAATCACTGTCTATAGTGATCAAAATGCCAGCATTAGCATGTTTCATACTATCTTGTAGAGGAAGAAGACCTTAGATTTCACTAAAACTGTTTGCAAACGTAAGATGATTATAGTCCCTTCAGGTCCATTTTCTTATACCCCACTGACACCAACCTTTTCTGCTCTTAAAACCACTAAGTCCTTTCTTGCCTCCTCTGCTAGGAATGGGAATGCTCTGTCTCCCATGCTCCATCGCAGGCTTCCCTTCCAGCCTCAGCCAAACTGCTACCTTCTCAAACAACCCTGTCTCCCATTCACCTAACCTAGCACCTATCACTGTTATACACCCAAAGTTACTCTCCACTATCACCAATTATTTAATATGGTATGGGGCACCTATTAAAATGTGCTTTGTTTAACTGTTGACTTATTGTTTACCACCCAGTAAAGTAAACCTGTTCACCACAACCCACATGAGGATTAGAACCCCAGGCTGCTTGGTGGCTGATGTGTCCTGGGCACTTAAAGCCCCAAGTGGCTTACACTAATCAGTCAGCCAACATTTGATGAGCAGATGAGTGAAGTTTAAATAGGCACTTGTCTCTTTTTACACAGAGACAAACATAGTACACTCTGCAAGGCGTCTACACTGTCTCCTAATTTATGTTTCCTTCCTATTCACAAATTTACTCATGCAACCTCCTAAAACACACACATAAAAAAAGAGAGAAAATGAATTTTATTCAAATGTACCCTTTCTCCCATTGGACCTGGAGGACCAACTGTGCCTGGGTCACCTCGAGGACCTCTTTTGCCTTCTTCACCAGGTGGGCCTATGGGACCCTGGATACCATGTGGCCCCTATTAAAACAGAAGCAGGGGTCCAGGAATAGTCAGTTGTTACGTTAAAGTTAGGAAACTTATCTAATTAAGTCAGCAAAAATTTTAAATATATTAAATGATTATTTTGTGCCATTACTATGTTACATACATAAAAAATTTAAGTAATACACCTCTAGACAATATTTATATTTTTCATCATTAAAATAATGAAGGCTTACTGGTTCTCCCTTTGGGCCAGCTTCTCCTTTGAAACCTGGAACTCCTGGATCACCCTAAAATAAAATATCAGCAGTTGAAAGAACTGGGAAATTTAGCTAACCTCCTGCTCTAATTGAGAACAGTGAATGGGTTGCTGAATCTATGTTGAATTAGTACTAAAATGAAATACAGTATTTTTTGTGGGTGTGTGCACATTCACGTGGAGTAGGAGTACACGTATGGGGTGAATCGGCACCTTTGCTCCTGTCTCCATCTCCCAAGCCCTAGGATTACAAGTATAATCCCCTACGACCAGCATATACATATATACATACACACATGCACACACACACACACACACACACACACACACACACACACACACAAGTACATATCAACAATGAATGGAAAAAGAGGTCATGAATTTAAAAAAGAGCAAGGAGGGGATCTATGAGAGAGTTTGGAGGGAGGAAAAAGAAAGGGGAAATAATGTAATTACACTAAAATCTGAGAATATTTTAAAAATAATGTGAGACATTACTGGTTGTCCTCGGATCCCCTGAGGTCCAGTGCTGCCCTGAGGGCCAGGAGATCCAGGAGGCCCCGACAAGCCAGGAGGACCAGAGGTTCCAGCAGAACCCTGCCAGCAACAAGAGTGACATGATGAACATAGACCTCGTAGTAATCTAGAGCCAAGGACCGCATCTCTTTCAAAACCACCGGACATAAATGCAGTTACTTACTGTGGGGCCTTTAGCACCAGGAGTACCGTCAGTTCCCACTGCACCCTAAAAAGTACATGAAACATTTTTGGAAATATTAGGCTATATCTGACCCATGTCACATAGTATTCAGGTCATCTAAGAAAAGGCAGGAAATTTTCAAACAAAAAAAAATCCACAATTATATCAAAACAGCATTTTTCATGAACAACTTTTTCTATAAGACAGACAAAGAAGGATGTATTGACAGATAAAGTGTTCTTTTTCTGAGTGTTAATTCAGAATTGGTTATATTAAGTAAGTTACGTCTTTTGCCACTATAGTAAATAAGCATCTTTCTGGGCTAGCTCTTAGATGTGAGACACTTACAGGAAGACCGTGAGAGCCCACTGGGCCAGGTGGCCCTGTTTCACCTCTCTGCCCCTGAGGACCTTCAGGGCCTCGGGCCCCAGTAGGACCTGCTTCTCCCTAAAGGGATGGAAAAGAAAACATTAACTCAAGTAAAATACTAGTATTGTGGCCTGGAGGTAATTACATATTTGTAGTTTTTCACTTTAAATTCACATGTCTGAAGCTAAGGGCTTGTTTATGTTCAGTGTAAACCTGGATACTTGAAGTCCAACCTAGAACCACACAGTTAAAGCTTGATTGAAACACAGAAGGCAACAGAAGATTTCTGAATGTCTCCGCCATCCAGTGCTGTTTTATAGCTAAAATTTGTTACAGAGCCAAGTAGCTCTTTGAATGGATTGAACTCACTGTAAAATTACACGTGAAATTTCACACTATACTTTAGAGGCAAGAAAATCATTTCCTTTCTATAGAAGCAATACAGCAAATCATGTTTCAGAGTAAAGAATAAGCTTTGACTTATTAAACATTCACTTATTGACCTTCAAAGAAATGTTTGTTCAATAAGATAGAACACACCTGGCTTTGAAGTGGCTAATACACTTGATGACTTCTAGCAACGTAAAAGTAAAAGCCAATGCATCATCAAAATAAATAACACTTTCTCTTCTAGGAACTAGAAGATATTAAAATAACAGAATTAATAACAGAGCAAAGGGCCATGGCAACCTATACTTCAGTCCAAGATGACAGTCAAAATAGCAAGTCCAATCCAGCATATTAGGGTAACTTTTGGTTCATATAAACAAATTCAGTATGAGTTTCTTCTAAGCAATTTTTGAGATAACACTGTTACCACAAACATTTCCTATGTTTCTCTGAAATTCAAGGTTGGTCCTGTATTTTTATCCCTCATATTCCTTATAGGAACTAAGAAAACTAAAATTGTAAGCTTTAGGAGGCTAATTTATAATAATAAAACATATTAAATTCCTTTTGCCCTCTACTGAAATGCAAATGACTGGATGTGAAAGTTGATCCATATACAGTCAGAAACTATGGTATAGTCTTAGAGAAATAGCTAAAACCAAGGATCCAGAGATTTTATGGTGAGGAGGCAGAGACAGTGAAATAAATTCTGAGATATACCTAACTTAATACATGTTTAAGTTTTATTAAGGAAGATTCAATAGCCAAAAATGAGTCCTACCAACACACAGGGGTACATGGCAGTATGCCAAAATAACCAATTGTGCACATCGTGAGAGAAGTTGAACTAATGTCCAATTGCCGGTGCAGGGAGAAGACACTCCTTTCTGCAAGTTCACAGACCATGGCTCAGTGTGTATCATTCCATTATTTTCCTAGCCAGCACTCAGTTCAAGGGTGGGAAGTCTACATGGAAGTGTGAAGAAATTTTATATGTTTTAAGAAGAGCATAAAGGGAGGTTGGGTCAAGAGTCAATAGTATTAAAATTTGGACTTCAGGGCTGGGGGTGTAACGCAGTGGTGGATACCTGCTTAAATAGCATCAGAAAAAAAGGGAAGGAGGGCGTCAAGAAGGAAGAAAGAGGGGGAGGAAGAAGAATGAATGGCCAGTATTATGTAAGAGAAACAGGAAGAGAAAAGGAGGATGAGGAGACAGAAGAGGGGAAGGAAGAGGAAGAAGAGGAATGTGGGCTTCTGAGAGATCAGAATCCTAAAGGAACAGATTCTCGGGAAAGCAGGGACCAGTTACTGACATGACTTAAGACTTCAACATAAAGCTCAGCCTAGAGAATAATTTGACTAAATGTGTGGTGGTATTGTGTTCCCCAAAGTATTGTGCACCCTAATAAACTTATCTGGGGTCAGAGACAGGACAGCCACGAGATACAAAGGCTAGAAAATGGTGGCACACACGCCTTTAATCCTAGCATTCCAGAGGTAGAAATCCCTCTGGATCTCTGTGAGTTCAAGGCCACATTGGAAACAGCCAGGCATGGTGACTCACGCCTTTAATCTCAAGAAGTGAGCCTTTAATCCCAGGGAATGATGGCAAAACCAGAAAGGTATATAAGGCGTGAAGTCCAGAAACTAGAAGCATTTGGCTGGTTTAGCATTTGGCTGGTTAAGCTTTCAGGCTTCTAGTAGCAGTTCAGCTGAGATTCATTCTGGATGAGGACTCAGAGGCTTCCAGTCTGAGGAAACAGGACCAGCTGAGGTACTGGTGAGGTGAGGTGGCTGTGGCCTGTTCTGTCCCTCTGATCTTCCAGCATTTACCCCAATAACTGGCCTCAGGTTTGTTTTTATTAATAAGAACTTTTAAGATTCCTGCTACATAAATGAGTCTCATATTTCAAATAATACTTAAAATGGCAGCTTCTTTCCATTTCTAAATTCACATTCTGTCTGACTACAGCTTAAGAAGCATGAACCTGCACTATATTGGCTGGACCAGCCCCCATATTAAGGATTTACACAAATTATCACACTTAAACCTGGACAGAATTCCATTGGAAAAGGAGGCACAGAGCAGCTCCTGATGGGCCAGCTGTGGATGCAGTTGTTTTTGCAAGCTGAATGCTATAAGAAAATTTGTTTTCAAGACCAAGAAAGTTACTGCTCCCGGGGCAAAGGGAAATCAAATCCGTGCCTCCCAACTTAGAATCAGTGCTGTGAGTTTATTTGTGATTTAGCGAGTATACTTTTTGTTGTCCTACAATAATCTTTGACTCTCTCCACAGAACTGAGAGAAAGAACAAGCTGTGACACAACACAATGCCACAGAACGCTTTAATCCATTCCCACGTGGAAAGCCAAGTGTTCTCCCTACTCACTTCTTTAAGGGCTTGGGTGGAGAGGAACTGAGGAATGGCCAGCATGTTGTGACAGAACAGCTTTTGTTTTGTTTTGTTTTTTTTCAAGATCTGATTTATTTTAACTTCCTATTGCTTAAAACAGTCCGCTATTAGTTGCTTCCCACACTCTATCCAAGAACAGAGTGTCCACTCACTCCAAGATGTTCTTTCTTACCTTACAGCCAATTCAAAAATCTGTCTATAGAGTCCAATTGTGTGGCTCTAAGTACATTTTCTTTAATGGCACATCATATAACAGGTTTCATTTTTCCATTTTCTTTTTTAATTCCCTCACATAAGGACCATGAACATACTACTCTAGGCTCTTTCTCTTGTGAAATGTAAGTGGAAAAAAAAATAGTCAATAAATGATTCCTAATGATATTCTGCTATACTCAGATGTTGCCTAGCAGTTATTATCAGGCAGGCTTCACTCAGCAACAGATGGAAACAGATGCAGAGACTAACAGCCAAACCTTAGATGGACCTCAGGGAATCCTGGGAAATGGGGGGGGGATAGTGGGAGCCAGAGAGTCCAAGGACACCACAAGAAAATCCACAAAATCAACTAACCTGGGCTCCTATGGGCTCACAGAACCTGAGCTGACAACCAAAGGGCTTGCTTGGGGCCTTTGGCACATATGTTACAGTTGTGTAGCTTGGTCTTCTTGTAATACAGTGGAAGCAGGGTCTGTCTCTGACTCTGTTACCTGGTTTTGGGACCCTTTCCTCCTACTGGGTTGCCTCTTCCAACCTCAATAGGAGAGGATGTGCCTAGTCTTGTTGCAACTTGATATGCCATGGCTGACTGATAATGGGAGGCCTGCCCTTTTCTGAAGAGAAAAGAGGAGGAGGAGTGGATGGTAGGGGGAGTTTGTGGGGAGGGACTAGGAGGAGAGGAGTGAGGGAGGAAAGGAGGGGAAACTGTGATTGAGATGGAAAAAATCAATTAATTAATTAAAAAAGAATAACCCCCACACTCTTCAGCTACTGAAATGCCCTTCACTCCTCAAGTGCTGTTACTATTTACCTTCATTCCAGGATTTCCTGGAAAACCAGAAGAGCCAGGTATCCCAAGGGGACCCTATGAAAAAGAAACCAGTAAAGCAATCACATATTTTTAGTCAGTATACAATGATGTCATTTTTCTATTCTTTGGAGGGGGAATCTGTATTTTTAATAGATAGGAACAATCTGTACATCATAAAAAACAATGTGATTATATTACAAGTATCATCTAACATTGGTCTAAAGTAGTGCTCTAAGATGTATACAATGACATCAACCATAAGAATTGAATTTCCAGGGCTGAAGAGATGGTGCAGCAGCAAAGATCACTTGCTGCTTTTGCAGAAAACCTGGGTTAAGTTCCCAGCACCCACATGCAGCTCACAACTATCTAGATACCAGACTTGAATATGGTATATACACACACACTAGGCAAAATACTCCGACACATAAAATAAAATTAATAAATCTCATTCAGAAGTACACATTTCCTAATTGTACCACATAAAATTGATTAAGTCATAATTGAAACACCTGTCTCTTGAGAGGTGTGCCTTTGTTTGTCTGTGTTGAGTCACAAGGTCAGTTATTGAACAGCTATGTTTTGTAGCAAAATCTCATATTTCATTCTGTACAAATGAAACCCCAGAATCATCTGGATATGTCACTAGCGCATGTTGTTTAACACTTCAGCACATAGCTGAAGTGATCACTGTAAACCAGTTTAAAGGCTATGAGTTTGGGATACAGTGATAAATTACCACACTTCTTTGGAGAGTATGTTTTGATTCTTGGAGTTTTGAATTAATAAAATCCTTTCAAAGTATATTCCTTTTGTCCTATATTTCACTTCATTTTTTGAGTGACAAGGGGAAGAAAAATCCACAGGGTCAAGAATTTTGATTAATATATTTCTATTTCATCTGATACTACCCTATTATGTATATTTTATGAATAACTATCTTGATTGTAAATGGAACATTCCACCTTTCGAAAACTACGGTACCACCACTAAAGAACTAAAGAACCGCCAGGCGGTGGTGGTGCACGCCTTTAATCCCAGCACTCGGGAGCCAGAGGCAGGAGGATCTCTGTGAGTTCGAGGCCAGCCTGCTCTCCAAAGCGAGTTCTAGGAAAGGCGCAAAGCTACACAGAGAAACCCTGTCTTGAAAAAACAAAAAACAACAACAACAACAAAAAAGAACTAAAGAACCACTAAAAATTATGCAATTTGATAAAGATAACCATATATGAATCAATTTCTTTATAGCTCAGGAAAAAATAGATTGCTCATCTATTAGAAAGAATTGGTTTTGCTTTGCTTATAGAAGTATAATTTAAGAGATCTTGAAATAATAAATGTAGAGATTTGTATTGACTGCAATCCCCTTTTTTCCATAGGTACATTAATATCCTTTATACCTTTGGGTATCTCAACAGCTAACAAGTAAAGATTGAAGATATACACATGGGAGAACCACAAGTAAGGCAACATTGAGTGACATGTCATGTTTATCAAATTAGAGAACTATGACTTTGTCCTGATGAACATAGATTCAAAAATTCTAATAAAATACTTGCAAACAGAATACACACACACACACACACACACACACACACACACACACACCAGTTCCAGATAAATGTCATCATGTGCTAAACTCCTTAAACCAGAAAACCAATGTGTAATTGTACTTTTTTAGCTCACTAATATGTAATGGAACTTCACTGCCAATATAAGAGATTATTTTTACAATTTTACAGTCCCTTTCTGGAATTAAGCTTATGGTGCTTTCACATTCGGTCTTGATCACCTTCATCCATCTACAGCATCAACAACTGATGCTCTTTCTGGTAATATATGCCTACACTTAATGCCACAGAATTGTTTCTCAATACCTGTGATAGGAAAAAGACCAAGCATTCCTTAACATAATAAATGTAACTGTGAACTATTTATTACCTGCAAGCCAATTCAGCTCTTTCCTTAGTATTTCCCTGAGTTCATCATATTTTTTTCATTTACTCATTCTATAGATAGAACTACACACCTGCCATTTTATGTACCAATAACTCAAGATCTTATTTGATAATTATTCATTTTTAATTCTTTATTTACATCCTTCATGTATTGGAGGCTTAAGCAATCCTTCTCTATGCTCTATATTTCAAATTCACTCTACATTACATCATTGACAATAATATTCCACACCTATTTTAATTACTATATACAGTTTTCAAAAATAAGACCTATGCTTTTCAGGTTTTTATTCCAAGTGTCTAGAACACTTGTGTAATTGTATACACAAAAGTAAATAAAATAATATATGCATAAATACATAAATGTGAAAATATACAAATTAATAATGGATTATTTGATTAGTTAATATTAAAATAACACAACACACCATTGGTCCAGGTTTTCCAGGCATACCATGGGCACCTCGTTGTCCCTAATTTAAAAAGAGAGAGAGAGAGAATTAAAAGAGGGAATTGCATCTTCCACAGTGTTTCCTTATAATTCATTTGCTTCCCAAACAATTTCCCCTGAAAAATATTGAAAAAAATATTAAGGCTGACTGACAACAGGGGCCACTGAACTAATGGCAATAAAAGCATGAGTTTATTCAAGACAGAATATAGATAGATAGATAGATAGATAGATAGATAGATAGATAGATAGATACATAGATAGATAGATAGATAGATAGACAGATAGATAGATGCAATAAACATATTTATCCTGTATCAGTAAAAAACAAATAAACAATTAAAAGTCAAGATTAAAGAAAGAAAATGGATCCAAATGTTGGCTTTACTTAACTACATCACCTTGTGTCATGTAAACTCAGATCCAATGATAGTTTGGGCATCTTGTCTTTCTTACTGACCAGATTAACTCTGAGGACAAGTGCTTTTGCAAAATAAATAAACAAAATAAGAACACAGGAGGCACAAACAAAAATTAAGTTCAAATTAATTCTTTCAGGTTCAGAGAGATCCCTGTCAAGATGGAATATCACAGAAGGGTCCACTGAGTCATCTGGAATAACACCTGTTGAGGGCTGCAGTCAGACTCTCCCTAGAGACGCCAATGGCTCTTTCCATTGCTGCCCTTTCTTTGGTCATATCTACACAGGCTGATGATTCCCTGGGTATTTACTGAGGTCTTTGTTGTAATTGCAACACTATCCAGCTTCTTCTCTCAGAGTCTGCTTCCTTATTCATATTTCATAGGTATATTTTCTAATGTACTCCCTCATCAATTTCCCATATACAAGTCACAGTTTTCAAGCTATTGTCTAGGAAAACTGACCTAAGGCCCAAAGTCCACTGTTGTCAAATGTGCTACAAGACAATAGATGCAGGAGTAGACATTTAAGGCTGGAATCCTCACTGGACAGTCAGCATTGGATGGAGGGGATCATGCTCGGCTTGCTGTACAGAGGTAAGTGTTGGCTCCAACGTGAACTGAGACAGCATATAGAGTAGAGAAAAGGTCTGAGCATGCAATAGCTGTCCCAGGAATTTAGAAAGGCTTACTGGAGAATAGACCAAAAGGATGATGGTGACTGAACCTGGGGGAGGTGTGTTCTATGAATTCTCTCCACAGCTTTCAGAATGTTGGAGCACGCTGTCCAGTATTTCAAACTTGAAGTTTGTTTCAGAATAAAAATAATCCAACCATAAAGTTATATGTCCTGCTATTACTCTCAGTTAAAAATCATATCTACTAAGACCAAACTGAAAAGAGTTGAATATAGTTCTCAATAAATACATGATCCAGGTATACTTACAGGGGCACCCTGTGGCCCAAGTCTTCCTCTCTCTCCCGGCATTCCTCTTGGTCCCTACAAGTGACAAAGAAAAAAGTCTCCTGAGACATCTAACATGAGTTCTAGGCTGGTTTGATTTCACTGCATCATCCGATTTAGACATAATATAAATAAAAATAAAGAGATCTGTGAAATAAAATAATATAATGGATATAAAAAGCAGTGTTGAAAGGAGCGAATTAGGATGTGAAAATCTGTTCATCTATGGAGATGCATACCTGATACAAATAGATTCCACATAACATGGATTCAAAAGCTAAACAGACAAGGGTAATTTTTTATTACTGTGCTAAAAGAAAAGCAGTGGAATCCTGGAAGGGCCAACTTCCAAATGGAGAGCAGGATTCTCTTTGTTTGCTTTTCTATCAGCTACTTTTCAGAATTATTTACTAGCTGATATGTGGATTTCTATTTGAACATTTTCTTATTGTAATATGAAAAACAAAGAAATAAAGAATGTGAGGCTTACCAGAGGGCCCATGGCACCCATTGGACCAGTGGGGCCAGCTTCACCCTAAATCAAGGGAGAAAGCACATCACAGTGTGAGAAATCCAAACACGATTACCAAAACGCGGTTCCATAGGGGCGTGATATCAAAGGCACAGTTTCAGAAAGGACGTTTGCAAAGTGCACTTTCAAAGGAAGATCTCAGAGTTTGTTTTTACTAGGTCTTCTTAAAATTAAGTGAAAGTATAATTACCATAAAAATAAAGTCTGAAGCTGGAAATTTAAACAAGATTGATATAAACTATCACCTCTAGTCAGTGGGCACTTATATGTCCAATACATTCCAAATAATATTCACAATGCTGAAAGTAACCAGGCTACTTTCTTAGGAAATTTCCATGGATATATCTCATGGCATTTTCCTCTTAAGAAGTCCTTGATGTTTCTCTGCTATTTTCTCTACTTACAAAAATAAATCACTTTGGGAAAGAGAGAATGGGTAGAAAGAAGTTCTTGGAAAAGAGCAGAGTAACCAGGAAGCTGAGTCAGGGTTAGTGCTGTCCACGGCTGCTGCAGTGAGTCAGGGTCAGTGCTGTCCATGGCAGCTACAGTGAGTCAGGGTCAGTGCTGTCCACGGCAGTTACAGTGAGTCAGGGTCAGTGCTGTCCACGGCAGCTGCAGTGAGTCAGGGTCAGTGCTGTCCACTGCAGCTGCAGTGAGTCAGGGTCAGTGCTGTCCACAGCAGCTGTACTGCCGCAGTACGTCAGGGACCAAATACCTTGGCACCAGTTGCTCCAACTTCACCTTTGGGGCCTTCCAGACCTTTGTGTCCCTGCAAAGAGCAATGTGAATTTATGAATATTTCTAGCTCTCTTCCATCTTCAAAAGGACAAAAACACATTTACACACAGGACCATGTGGAGACAAGCATTACAGGTGAAATAGTTGCTCACTATTCTTCTAAAATTTCAATACTTTCTTGAAATGTATTAGAAGAAAAAAATAAGATTTCACAAATAATGTTCTCAGCTTAAAGCATTGATAATAAAATATGACTTCTTAGAAAGATAATCTACACTACAAAAACATGTAGTGACCCTAGACAGGTTACAAGGTTTACATAGTTTTTTGTTTTTTGTTTTTTGTTTTTTATGTATTCTTGGGTAGGGGTTGTCCTGGAACCTTTCCCCAACAGACATCAAAAAATAATGTTATTTGGTAACTCTTACAGCAACACACATTCTACTCATAATTTCAACTGCTCAAAAAGTGATTACCCAGTATACTACAACTGATATTGGCCTTTCTTTTTGATACATAATTCTGATGGAAGGTAGAATGGTGATACCTACATTCCAATACAGACATATATATAACATATGGCTGATGATAGATTACATTTGTGAGCACTGTATTTAATAGTTACTTATTCACTATCTCCGGTTTAAAAAACTTCTATCATCTTCCAAGTTGGACCCTTTTTTGACCTCGTGTACTCCATTTACCCACATCACTCATTGATGATTGTCTCTTTTTCTAAGTGTGCCCATTTACCAGTTGAGGTTGTAAATCAGACATTCTTCTTGCTCACCATGGCATCATTTCATGTAACACAGTATTTCTTCATAGACTCGAAGGGAAATTTATGGTAGCATAAGGGTTTCAGTAGTGCAGATGAATATTGCAATGATAAGTATAAGAACACTTGGCACAGGGAATTGCAAAGGTTTTGATTGAATTATCCCCAGGCCCCACTCAGTAAAACAGAGAATAAGACAACTTACTCTGTGACCTTTCAGGCCTGGGAGACCGGGAGCACCAGGGAAGCCTCGAGCACCCTGTCAGAGAGGTACGTAAGCACATTGTGGTCATTAATAAAAACAGAAAATGACTTCATATGCCTTTGCCCCAAGGAAACTGACACATCTTTTTCACCAACATATTAAAGTAAAGAACAGGATACTTTTTCTATAAAAATGTTACTAGGGTAATCAAACTAAAAAAACCCAAGCACATTGTTGGAAATGGAAGCGCAACATACAGAGGTGCCGATTAAAGAGTCAGCTGTTCATGTGGTGATGCTTAACTGTCTACTGACAAGGGACAAGAAAAAGAAACAATGAAATATTCCCATGAACATTTCATATTGTGAAATATTTTAATATGTGCAGTGTGTAGATTGACTAGGTCTGCAGAGGGAGGAAACTTCAGGAGAGGACCCTGGCGTTTCCCCATTTCCCCCTTATTATTTTGACTACATGAACTTAGTTTTTCATTGAATTCCCATTACCACTGCCACTGGAAGGTTCTATACCTGGATAGCATGAATGGGTGCCATCAAACAACTCTCAAATTTCAACTGTGGTCATTAATCATCCAATCCCTAGCACTTAGCCTTATGCTTGGTTAGTGAGCAATCAATAAATAATCATTAGCTTGACAACAGACTGAATTAGAGCTTCAATGCCTCAAAGCCCCGTCACTTTCACCAGCCCTTTCCAGAGGAATTTCCTTTGTTCCAGCACTTACATAAACGACAGAGTCCTTCCTCTCCACACACCATAGTCTATTCACTATTTACTAAACGAATGGATAATAACTCAATAAAAATTCAGTTGGTGAGATTAGAGCAGTGTTTTCTGTGACTTCTTGCAGAGAAAGTACCTTAGTGTTTTGAGAATATCACAGTAAAGATATACTAATCATCTGTGAAAAGATGAAGTGCCACTAATTCTTTTGTGGACACAACCATGCTAAGAAAATCTTTCATATCAAGAAGTCCCTTAAAGGTTTTTTACTGGCACCCTCCCTTTCACTGAGATACGTCTCCCATCATGCTGAACAAGCAACTTAGTGCACACCCATTCAAGCCTAAGGGGGAATAACTGAGCTGCTTTTTCAAATAATTAGTTGACTTCAGCTTTTATGATTGTGGGGAAATTCCCATGTGATTACATATTCTAGTATAACAAGGAAATGAACTAGATGTACTAAGGCTCATAAAGAATTCTCCCTTTGCTGACCCAGAGCTGTCATCACAGCACAAATGTATGCTGCAGCAGTGAGCTAGCCGAGTACATCTGCGCTGTGCTGGCAAGATCCCTCTCCTCCCTGTGGAGATACACGTTGTGAGTACATGCAGCGGGTGCGGAAGACCACAGGAGTCTCTAGCCTGAGCGGGTTGAAAGGACATCTGTCTGCATAGCTAAACCTCATGTCTTTGTCTGCACCTCTACCCCAGGCTGATAGGGGAGCAAAGGAAAGGAAGAGGAAGAGGGGGGGTTGGTTTCATAATTTAAACTAAGCAATCCTTAGAGCCCTATAAATCTCAGTTAAAGATCAACATTCCTCTGTTTGAAAAAAAAAAATCTCAGCAATGAACCTTATCAATTTTCAGAAAGTAGACAGAGTCATACAGTATTGGGTGGTTGTAATAAGGGTAGACACATTAGGAAATTACAGGAACTAAACGAAGGGGCTGGATTAAGTGAGGGGCTGTTGGGTGAGAGAAATACACTGGCGTGTTTGAGGAGGATTTTTGCTTACTTGGTTTCTAATTTTCTCCATTCTGTTCTAGCACACCCTAAAAGAAACTAAACAAAGCAACATGCAGATTTGGAGGCCATTCAAGGTCCCAGATCTTGAATTCCGGTGGAGTGGGTTGACACATATGTGTTCCTTGAATTAGTTAAGGAGGAATAAAACAGCTGTGTTAGGCAGCCTGGCAATGAATGCATCTTGTCCTGAGATTTTAGGGCCCAGGATACTAATAAAGGATTTCAGGCAACTTCAGGACTTGGGGAGCAGCCAAAGGAGCAGCCTGTCCACAGTTTAGTTCTCAGCTGATTAAAAACACACATAAGGTAACAAACTCAAGCTGTTATTTCAGGCAGATGGGCTGCTATACAATAAAAATATTTAGAGATCAACAGAACTCAGGTGTTATGAATTGTAAATGGGTCCCTCTGGTGACTTCTTAATTGTGGAAATGTTGAGTTTTGGGAGTATCCATGAGTATTATAATTATGATACAATTGTTTGGCTCCAGGGTTTCCATCTGGTGCCAATACAATTCTGAGAACTAGAATTCACTGTAATGCTGGCAAAAGTGTCCCTCCACATCTTGCATTTTGACAGAAGGGGACATCGCTTGGGTGTCTGCATTTACCTAGTGTCTAATGCATGTATGTACAATGAGCTGCAAGTTTCACGTTCTTTATTCAGTCTTTGAGTCATTAAACCAATAATTGTTAACTTACCGGTGACCCTGAAAACCCCACTTCGCCAGTATTGCCGTTTCTTCCAGGTTCACCCTTTACAGAAAAAAAGAGGGTGGGAAGCATGGAGAGATTAATTATTCTTCTCTGAGATTTCATGACAAATCGCAGATGAAAAGCCTGTAGCAAGTTTTTGTGTTATACTGCAAACAGTGTAAAAACAGAACCCAGGTTCTATTTCTGGTAACATTTAATCCTTCAGTTCAATTTATGGTGCTTCCATGAAGTTATCAGTGAGAATAAATGGATGCAAAGTAACATGTTCTGATCTAGTCATTTTCAGAACATCAAAATTTATGTGCAGAGGGCTGGGATACAGCTCAAAGTATAGACCCTATCTATTATGCACAATGCCCCAAGTTTGATCCCTAGCACAGCAAAAACTAAAATAAAATAAACATATGTTATATGTTCAGATTGAGTCGTCTTCCTAGACTTCTAAAGACAAACTTGTTTGTTTTCAAAGATAAATATTAATAAAAGTCCTGAAGAATTCAGTAGAGATAATATCTAGTAATTTAACACTCTCATAATAAAGAGACCTTTCAGATTTTGAAAAACTTTAACCTGTGTTCTCCAGTTTAGAGTGGATTTAATGAGAGCTGAAGAGATGAGGAAATGAAATGGGAATCAGGTCAGAATGCTTTCCCGACCACTGTAGCTCCTTGGTAGCCTCTTCCACACTCCAAAGCAATGTGCATTAGAAACTTACATCTTCTCCAGGCTTCCCAGGAGGTCCCTCTGGTCCACGGGCACCAATTGGACCCTAAGAAAAAAGCAAAGAATATTCATCTTCTCCTTCCAATGCTATTCAAATACTATTGAGACAATGAAAAAAGTATCAAATAGCATTACTAATGTTTTGATTTTTATCTGTGTGTCTCAGATCCTCTGCTTAACAATAGAAACATTGAAGTGCACAAATCTATGTATCCATACTTTCCACAACACTCAGACTCTAGGTTAAAATACTGTGACTTAGAAACATAGAATTTAAGTATAATCCATAGTACAGAGCCTCCAGGATTATCATTTCTTGTTATTGTGGCCTAGGAGAACAAATTCACACAACACTTCATAGAGGTAGAGCCCTGTGAAATGGGCTGACATGCTCACTCCACACTCACCATTGGTCCAGGCTCACCAGGCTCACCGGGAGGTCCTGCTGGCCCCACACCACCCTAAAATTGAAAACAAATGATAAATGAACCAAAGGAAAGAAGAATAGCAAGTTCCGTGTTTTTAGCAATGTGTAGTGTGGGGGTTGCTCTCGGTCACTGTCCAGATACAGAATTTCAGGTAAATTACTGAGTCTGAATATAATGGAGTTTCACAATCTAAAAAAATTAGATTAATATTAGGACTCAGTTTATTTATTATTTAGATAAATGAGTCTCTTAAAATTAAATAGCACTAGCACAGAATGGGTGCTCAGTCAATAGTAATCATCATCATCGTCATCATCATCATCATCATCTTCTTCCTCACCATTATCAACTACCTCTGTGTTCAGCAATGTAAAGAAATAAAATCCATACAGGTGATCACAACAATGTGATTACCTTGACTGAGCTAAAGATTTTTTTCTTTTGAATTATTCTTAGCTAATGCCCATTAGATCATTACAAAGAGTAAAATAGTTCTGAATCATAGTTTTACTAGCCTTTGATAGGTGTAGAGAGAAAGTATATAGTATTAGGATCTTCTAAAAGATTTCACAAAATAATCACCTGGGCCTTAATTTATAATAATACTAATTGGAAATTACCTTTTTTTAAATCTGACTGTAAAGCCTGAGAGTTGGCAATAATCAATTATGGAAATCATCATGACATAAGATGATGTTCCGTTAGTTTAGAACCAAATATGTGCGAATCCTAGTGCTAGAGGTCAGTCACATAAAGAAATCAGATGATGAAAATTGAGGGCCCTTAAGAAACTATGAGGACTAGGGAGACAGCTCAGTGGATTAAGCATTTGCTGTGCAGGCATAGGGAGGATGGAAGTGTGGGCCTCCAGCACACATGTAAAGGCTGGGCAGATAGATAGCCAGATCTAGGTAGACAGAGCCCGGCACAGGCCATCTCTGAAGCAAGCCAGCCAGATGACTGGACAAACTGGTGAGCTATCAGTTCAGCAAGAGACCCTGCCTGCAAGAGAGAGAGACTCTGCCTCAATAAATAAAGTAGAGAAAGATCAAAGAATCAATCTCTGGTGTACACACACACACACACACACACACACACACACACACACACGTTATCAAGAATCTTTGAAAAAAAGCTGCATATGTTTCTAAGTGGGTGAGGATTATTTGGTAGCTGTTATTCCAAATGATAACTATGCAATTTAATGGTCTGCCCAAAATAGTTATGAAACATGAACCTTACTTATGCTCTTTCTTTATGTTACAGTCTATAATTTATTTATACAAACACTTACTTGCTGTCCTTGTAAGCCTTGAGGTCCCCTTGGGCCAACAGGACCCTTAGAAACAAGTAG
This sequence comes from Peromyscus eremicus, assembly GCF_949786415.1. Lineage (NCBI taxonomy): Eukaryota > Metazoa > Chordata > Mammalia > Rodentia > Cricetidae > Peromyscus > Peromyscus eremicus. The sequence continues at coordinate 62,133,838 of NC_081429.1, read as the reverse complement.
AAAAAAAGTTACTTTATATTCAAGTCATGTTATAATTATTTTTATTTATTTTTAGATTTATTTATTTTATTTTATATGTATGAGTGTTTTGCTCATGTGTGTGTGTCTGTGTGCCACATGCGTGCCTGTTGCTCTTGGAGGTCATAAGAGGGTATTGTATCCTCTGAAACTGGAGTTATGATAGCTGTGAGCCACTGTGAGGGTACTGAGAATCAAACCCCGGTTCTCTGCAAGAATAGGTGCTCTTAACAGCTGAGTGATCTCTTCAGCCCCTCAACTCATACTTTTAAAATGTTGAATGTGTTTTAGAACCTGGAAAGTGACAGTTGACTAGAGGGCCAGGCTGACATGACCTGGCTTTGCTCTTCTGGGAGGCGGATGGACTCAGAGAGATTAAATTTGAATGACATATGGGATGATTTCATTGTGTATCCTCTGTGCTGTAAAGAGAGATAAATACGCCTGTGCACACCCAATGTCTTTAGGACAAGGGTCCTCACATGTGCAAATGGGTGGCTCTGACAGAGCAGAACATCTGCAGAGGGAGAGACTTGGCATGTACGCAGTACTTACAGATAGCCTGTTTGGTGCTTTGGCTCTAGGGAGAGCTAGCTTAAATACCAAGCTAAGTTAACAGTTTACAAAACTAACAATATTAGCCAGATTATTTTCAATGTCAGTTTAAAATTATCTGGGAACTGAGTTTTCTGGAACATTTCTTTCTTCCACAACACGTATTAAAAGTATGAGCACAGGTTTCCCTCATCTAAACATGAAACGATTCCCCTGAAGAAAAGGGGTGTAGTGGGAAGCGAAAACTGAGGGAATTTTAATTCCATATGAGGACAACAGAAATTAATGTCAAATCTTATAAAGTAAAATCAGTTTTACTAAAATTAAGTTCGAGTAAAAGCTGCTAAATTAATTTTAGTTCAATCTCTATTCTATCTACTAAGGAGAAAAAGCACCTTTGAAAATGTGGAAGTTGAAAGATGGCCACTTGGGAGGAGAAAGACAGTGAGTAGGAAGTGTGGGAAATTCAAGAATGAATGTGATCAAATTGTGGACATGTATAAAGACAACATAAGGAAACCCATCACATGTACAATTAATATAAGATAATTAATTTTAAGTTAAAGAACTTTAAAAATAAAATTTTGATAAGATACTGGTGTAGATATATGTGTATTTTAAATTTGAATATATAAAACATTAGGTATCTCAGAAAGCTATCACAAAACAAGCACTGAACAGTGCCACCATAACTTAGAAGACATACAAACCGTATTTGAGGAAAGCTACAGCTGGCCTTCAAGGTGGGGAGAGGCATGGGTATCTACGAGGTGTGACTTTATTGTCTGAAAGTCCATTAACATGGGGCAATTTTGAATTATTATGATCAAAGGCTTGGGAGAAGTGGTGTGAAGAGTGTTAATTCTTTCCACGGGTCCGGAATCCTTCAAATAGCCATGTTAAGAATTCTCCCAAGAAGATGGAAAATTCAAGAGGCCAAAGATGAAAGAGGACCAGCCAGGGAAGCAGAGTTGTTGGAATAAAGGGTCAAAAGCATGTAAGGTCAGTAGGAACTCATAAAAATGGAAATGGTCAAGTATCTGTTTGAAAATTCTGCCAAGTTAATGTTTCTAATTGGCACAATAAAGCATAATAAATACACTCGTATTATAAAGAAACAGTTTTTGTTTGATGGTGGTAGTACTCATGTTCACAAAGGGTTGGCATGGTTATGACTGGAATATCCCTGAGTTTTAAACTTGCACACAGTAGGACTTGCTAAATAAGTTAAATGTATTGATAGGCATGTTTTAAAATATTTTTATTTTCTTTGTATTTATAAAGTATGTGTGTATGTATGTGTGAATGTTTGTGTGTGTATGTGTTTGTATTTGTGTCTCTGTGTGTTTATGTTTGTGTGTGCATGTGCGTGTGAATGTGTGTATGTGTGTCCGTGTATATATGTGTCTATGAGTGTATGTGTTTCTGTTTGTGTGTGCATATATGTGCATGTGTGTGCATGTGTGTGTATGTGTGTGTCAGTGTATGTGTGTCAGTGTGTGTGTGTGTTTCTGTGTATGTATGTTTTCCATGTGTGTTAGTATATATATCTGTGTGTGAGTGTGTTTCTCTCTCTCACTCTAGGTGTGTGTGTACGTGTCATAGTGTGCACATGTGGAAGTCGTAAGAGTCTATTCTCTCCTCCCATATGTTTCTTGGGGGAAAACAGCAGCTGCCTTCACCAGCTGAGTCACCTCGCTGGCTTACAATTTTATCTCACTAGCTCACTCAAGCTTCGCTGTTTATGTGTCTTTCGTTCAATATTTCATCAGTAAACTTCACGCTTACCACAGAGCCAGGCATGAGTCCTACTTGACTCCCCAGTCCAGATTTTTCATCCAACCCAGCCATCTGAGCTGAAAAGGGCTGTAAGGTAAAGTGTCGACATTATTTACACTGTAAAAGATGTGCACCAACACACTTTTAATAGTGAGCAATGTGCACACCCTGCCATTCTCCTGCAAGACCCTTCTAAGAGCCATTTTAAACACTGACTTTAAAACGTGGGGAAAAATTCAAGTTGCTTTTCAATGTGTGTGTGTGTGTGTGTGTGTGTGACGGGCTATTCTTCCCCCAGGATATTTTGTAAGTATTCTGTTCCAGAAAAACTGCTGCAACCGGGCAAAAGCACGGATCACCATGACGGGTTCTCGGTTGCCTGCTGAGGATTTGATGTCTTCATCTGACGGCCTCCCATCCCTGGAACATGCTAGTAACAGAACAAAGCTTAAAGGATGTATTTTAAATATTTACCCTAAAGATGCCAGATTCCATTTTAGATTGTTTTAAGAAAATAGTGTTTTTTATTCACTCATGGAAAATAACCTAAAAATTGCTTTTATGTAAGTTGACAAAATTGTTATAATCTTTCCAATAAATCTCTGATTATTCCAAAAATTGTAAACAGTCTTACTTATTCTCTGTGACCTTTAAAATACTCTGACAATTAAAGTTACTAAAATTGTTCATCTATTTCCTAGTAGTTTCATTAATTTCCAGATTTTAGTGGGAAAATATGTGTGTTGTCCAAAATATAAAGACAATTCCTTCTGCAATCAGTTGGTAAGCAAATGTATGAACAGTTGAAAAATAATAATCTCCAGACTCTACAAGGTCACTTTTACTATGCAATATACTCCTGAGTGCCATAAGCAGCCACCAAGAGTTCAACAGGGCAGGTAGAAAGAAGCCTTTTATTTGATTAAAGTAGGAAATTAAAATTTAAGAAATATTTTGATGCTGTTATGGTTTGATCTAGCTCCCCCAACACACCCTAAAGGCTTGTGCTAAAATCTCGGTCCCCAGTGCAATGTTCACAGGTGGAGTGTTGGGAAGGAACTGGGCCATGGAACTTCCCAATCAATGAATCATGCACTGATGCAGTTGTAAGTCAATAGCACTGTTGGGAGGTGGTAGAAACATTCAGAAGTGAGGTCTAGTTGGATAAAATTAGTCAAGTAACTGACGGCGTGCTTGGGGGAGCGGTGTCTTGTCCCAAACCCCTTCCTTTATTTGTTTTCTTCCTGGCTGTGGAGAACGGGGAAGAAGATAGAATGTTTGCTCTATCAATGTTTGGCCATGATGTTCTGCCCAGCACAGGCCCAGAAACAATGGAGCCAGCGCCCTGGATGGAAACTTCTCACACTGTAAACTAAAGCAAGTCCTCTCTCCTTTAAACTGCTTCTCACCAGTATCTGACATGGTGACAAAAATGTCTACCCCAAGAGCCTTACAACTTCCTGCTCTTTCCATTATCACAGATATGACATCCTCTCTCGGGAGAACACAGGTTTGGTTTTGTCAGTGCTTGGGGAGCCTGGAGAAAGGCAGGACAGACATGTATGTTCTTCAGTTCATTGTGTGAACAGTGCAGTGGTCTCTTGGCATCACTAGAAAAAAGCGAAGGTTTGGGAGTCTAGAACTATCGCAGGGAAAAAACAAATACTTTGATGCAAGCCTTTAGAAAATGATGCTTTTAATTTTCCAACAATTCACCGTAGATTTATAAGCTTCACTGTTGTTTATAGTAGGCCTGCATTCATTCCAAAGGTTTGGAGTGAAGCATCAACCTTTGAACTGAAACAGTCTTAACACCATAAGATTGAATTAATGATTTGTGTGTAACCTAATTGTTAGACTGACCAGAACACACAACTCACCCGGCTCATGCCATCAGGTCCTGGGTGAGAGGGATGTCCAGGAGGCCCTGGGGCACCTGGCTGACCAGGAACACCTGGCTCTCCATCAATTCCCTGAGGACCCCGAGGACCCTAGGAAAGAAAACCAGTGGGCATTAGAACCACTTTCAAATATGTACTTAGTAGAAAGCTAAGTGCACAGCATTTAGCAGATGGAAATCATGGTAATTACAGCAGACACTCTAAACACTGTCAGTTCCAGCATCAGTCAGGGTAAGAATTTCACTTGATGTGTTAAATCTCAGAATAATTAGAAAATCATGTCACCTCAGCAGCATTCTAGAATGAGTTTTACTTGATGAGATTTTCTTAAGTATATTTAATAAGCAGTTTCTAAATGTACCTGTCTGTCTTATAGTTAACTATGAATGTGCCTTCTTAGCCTGTTTTATCTTCTCCTAAAATATAAAGGCTCTTGGTAGAGTTTGTGGGTCTATTTCATCTCCCAAACTGCACGAGGCTTGCAGAATTTCTGGTGCAGAGCTGACATTTAATACTATGGATAACATTTGCACATTTCACTTTTCTTTACTTTAAGTCTGGCACATTTTCTTTTCCTTCCCACCCAAGTGGTCAACCAGATGGATGAGAAATCAGAGGCAAGGCACCGTGATCCAGCCAAGTCTAATTCTCAGAGACATGAACAAAGACCCTCATTGCCAAGCCCCACCCTCTTCCTAACCCACATTCTGAGGGAAGCTTGGGGAACAGCCACGTCCTCGGGTCTGGAAAAGCTCCATCTCCCAGCTTCATCATTCCCATTAGACGTGTGTGTGTGTGTGTGTGTGTGTGTGTGTGTGTGTGTGTGTGTGTGTGTAAAAGTCTTAAGCTCTGATAGAAAAAAAGAACAAAGAAGTCACAAGATAATTTCATTTTTATCACTAAGCATGGGGATTGAGGAAAGTGGTAAATTGACATTTAATGGTAAAAGGGCTTCTAATTCTTAGCCAAGAGAGCAGCCCTACCTGACCCACAATCAGCAATTCAAAAATGAACCAACAACGCAGGCCAGAAGGCTGGACAAGCTGAAGAAGCTGATTAATCATAATTTGCTATACTCAAACATCCATATCTTTCAGTAGTGAGCCAAATAACATTTATGTATTTGAATTGAGGTAGAAAAATTAGCCTCAAAAATCAAAGCATAATTTCTTGAAAAACATTCTTATATTTTAAAAATCAACCCCCTTCTTGCCCCTAGACCACTGGCAATTCACTACACTCTCTCTAATGCATAATCTGGCTTATTCTGCTGTTGTCTCAGGCTCCTGGGCTGATCTGAAGGCAGCCTACATTTTTATTGACTTCCGATCTTTTTTTTATTCTTCTGGAATTATCTCTAAATATCCCTGGTGTTAGTCTAACACAATTTAAGATTTAAGTTAATAAACATTTGTGAAAATTTTCTAAAACAGAGTGAACATAAGCAATTTAGTGAGAATAAGAAAAATATAATGTAGAAAGTTTACTGTTTAAAGACTAAAAATGAATTATAATTGGGAATCCATTAAGATACATTTTCTATTTCCAATTAAACAATCACATAATTTGTGTGTTAAGTTTCTATGTGTATCTAATGTTCTATGTATCACTCTTTTCTCCCATCCCCCAGAATACTCTGCAGATGGCCACTAGGTGGCGAACTTTAAACGTCCACATGAAAAAAAAAATAGCTGCACAATCCTCAAGAACTTACCCGCTGTGGGTTAGCAGTTTGATGCACAAACACAGGCACACATAAGCATGCACACAGGTACATTATGTACTGTTGCAGTTGTAATAACTGGTCCATGTTTCACTGTACATGATGATCCTTATAAATGTCATGTGCCATTTGTATTCAACATGCCGCTGAATGTCTGTCTCCAGATCAGTGGCCAGTTTGTCACTGTGAAGGGACCTGGATAACAATACACTCTAAACTGAAGACCTTTGGGAAGTGACCTGGATAACACACTAAACTGAGGACTTTTGATTAAAGAGTCATGGTGATCACTGACTTGATGGGTTTCTTTGTATCAGTACTTCTCAATCCAGCACAGTTTTGCCTGGATTTGGCAGCATCAAGACATTTTTATTTGTGACAGTTAGATGGGAGATGAAGGTTGCTCATGGCATCTGGCAGGTAGGGCTGACAACGATCCCACAAGGTAAGTCTAAAACTTCAATGGTGTTGAATTTGAGAAACCACACTACATTATGGTCTTCTGTATTGTTTGATAGTAATGGACACTGGAGATGGGAACTGGTACCTATGATTTTAACACCACTCCTTATTGTAACAGTAAAGACCTTCATCCAGAGAACATCTCAGATGAGTATTGTGTCCTGAATCAAAACCTTCTACCTATGGGTATTCGGTGGTATGTTTGTAGCTAGAAATTGGTGATGATAATTACACCAGGACAACCAGCAAACGTTACAAATCAAAGGGAGAAATTGACTAAAGAGTATGGATTGTCAATCTGTCCCCCCATGTCCCACCATGGCTAGTATTAACAGAGAAATGTATTTCACACTAAGAAGCCTCTCAGGGTTGCCCTATGCTCACATCAATAACTGCTCTCCATTCTTTTTATACCAAACACACAGACTCCCGTCTGACCAACATTCTTTACCGTGGGACTAAGATAGGAAACAAGCACCTACCTCATTAAAAAGGAAAAAAAGAAAAAAGGGTTGGAAATTTTAGATTCGTTGATTCCTAACCAATAATTCTGAAACTGTGATCATCATTTCCATAGCAATTGTCATGTAAACATTGGATAGTGTCATCAAATATATTCAAGGACACCTTTTCTGTGTAACCATCCAGGCTCCACCTCATTTAACTCACCTTCTGCCTGTCATTTTTATTCTGTGGTGACACCAGGAGAGCTAAAAGCATTTAAACTACTAAAGCCACTCAACAGAACAACAATGAAGTGTACACAAGAGAATGAGAAGGTGTCATTTCTTCCCCTAATATGGCCTCAATTTGCTGGGGCACTGCCATTCACCTACAGGCCTACAAATTCCACCCACACTCACAGCTCTATTCTAGAAGTATTGACATCACATTCTCTGCTTGGTTTGATATGTAGATGCTTTTTAAGAAAACTAGCAGAAAGAGTTCATAACAGTGTGACCTAAAATAGATTCTGCTCTTACTTAAATATTCAAAGTTGTGCATCATCACCTCACATATCTATTTCTTCCACTTACATATTGACAAACACATATTGTGATACTCAAAATTCTATTAAAAGTTAAGTTTTAGTAGCTACAATTAGACATAAAAATTAAACAACACAATTTTTTTCTAACCGAAATATGGGATAATGATAGCCACAGAAACTTAGTCCAGTTCTTCAATACATGAAACATCTTAGATTTTTAGGGTGAGATGTAAGAAAGAATATAATTAAGAAGAGAATAACATAGCTTGTATGCAAACAGATGATGAGAGAAGAAGCTACAAAGTGCATGTATGCCATCATGCTTTAGCTCAAGAACACACAGGTTTTAGTTTTAACTCATCCCCTTTAATGAGTGTTAATTTTTTTCAATTCTTAAATCTCTGTAGCATCTACACCATGGAAAGGAAAGAATTCTTCTCAGGAAATAAATTTTATTCACCAATAATTTCTTGTTTCTCTCTCCAGTTGGATATTTCCACAGCAACCATAAACCACAGAGTTCAGGTGTTTTACCTTAACCGAACATTCTTGGTATTGTTCACTCACGAGTGACAACTTCCGAACTCAACATTGATGTATTAATCATGTGTCTCTCATCATCTTGGTTGTGATTTGACCTTATAAACTGTAATTGATTACAGTTGTGCTATCTCTCTAATAAGTAGTGGGTAATCACTTTCATGCAATAATTTTCCCTAAATTTGGAGAGCTGTAAGTTCATTTCATGACCAGAAGTCTTTGTGGCATTTTATGGAAGTGACAGAGTAACAGTGTCTCTGGCACCCTCACTGCACTCAAAGGAAAAGTGCAAGTCAGACCATTTGACAAACATTTGGGATGGGGACAGCCTTCAACTCACAGGTCTTCCTTTGGGGCCTCGGTCCCCTCTTGGTCCTTGTGATCCTGGAGGGCCCTAAAATACAAATTATGATTATGGATATAAACATTCATGAATTTTTAAAGGATTTAATTGGTAAAAGAACATTGAAACAGAAACATCACATGTCCAATTTAGTGCAGTTGGAGACTGGACAACAAAGCCTGTGTGTATGAATGTTCTATAAACAAAAGGGCTGAGTGTTTCAGGAGTGAGGTTCAAAGACCTGCAAACAGTTAGGTACCACATAGAGGTACTGTGGAACTAAACATATTAGCATAGCTACTAATTGCAAATTAAACATCATTTTCACAGATTTGTCCCAGTGTAAATCTCTGGCAATTAAGTTCTAGGTACAAAAACTTAAGAGCTCATGTCTGGAGACACACATAAAAGTGCAAACCCTAAATTATCGATTATCTGGTAGAATATGGGCATTCAGATTGGTACAGAATGCTCCAGACCACTCATCACTGGCCTACCTGCTGCTGTCAGCCTCCTGTTGCTTCATGTACATTCAGTGACTTAACTATTATTTCTACTGTATATATATGTGCACATACATAAAGTCTGCTTATAATTTCTCAAATTATAATTGCCACAGTTTCTGCCTTGCTAAAAAAATACTTTATTTAAAAATTGTTATTCGTTTCAACCAACAACACTATTTCTGTTGTTTTATTTAATTTTTTATTAAGATGTTTTCCAGACTGGCCCTGAAACTCCTTTGGCTCAAGGATCCTCTTCCTTAGCCTCCTGAAAAGCAGGAACTATGTGTCTTGTTGCCAAGCCGTGCTCAACATCACTGTGTAAAGGCAGAAACTTCCAAAGTAAAATGACTCTGTTAGATCTATGTTAGTATTTTATTTCAAGAGATCTGATGTATTTTGATATTTAAATGGTATGTATGTGAGTATATATATATATATATATATATATATATATATATATATATATATATAATGCTATTGATAGTCCAAACCTGAGATAAACAGCCTTTATGTAAAGCCAGGAATCTGATCTGTCATGCTGATATATAACTTCTCAAATTCTACTGCAATATATTATTTAAGTAAATTAATAAATCTCTCTTAATCAGTAAGTATACAAGTATGCTCTCATTTCAAGAACAAGGTCAGTCTAAAATTAACAATGTAAACATAGATTGTTTTTCCTTTCACTAACAGCAAGACTAATGCATAAGAAAAAATACTGTTTTTCAGCTTCAGGATGAACTGACCCTGTGTGCCATGTACTGCTTAAAAATACAATGTCTAAATCTGAAGACAATTTAAAGTAACACGTTTTGGGATGTCGAGCATCCTTTTGTGCATTGCTGTTTTCTCGTGTTAGTCTGGTCAACAAAAGTGTTCAGCATTCATGACAAATACTGGAGAAAAGTACTTACTGCAGGTCCTGGACGACCGCGTATGCCCGTTACCTAAACACCAAACAAGAAAATGTGTAAAGACAAAGTTTGCAGAGACTTGGAAAATTCAACAGTCTAATGAATAAAAACAAAATTACAGTGGAATCTTTTCAAGGGTGTTACCAACTAGCTGCACTCCCTCTGCCCTGAGTTAAAATATCACCTATTTTGAACTCTAATATAGGAAAATAGTGTTGGCATGGAAAGTGATACACCCACATTGAAGACAGGCACTGCACTAAGTCTTCGCTCTCACGGCAGCTGTGTGGCCTTGAACTAATTACTATTCTCTCTATACTGCTTCTTTAATGGAAATTTATATGCAGACTCAAATGCAAATGGTGTCTATGAAATAATCTTACTCATAGAATTATGTGGATTGATAAATGTTTGTCAAATACTTAGAATCTAAGATATGTTAAACATGAAAAGGGGAAACTATAGGAAGTGTTTACTTTTCAGGCAAACTGAGAAAATAGGGTTTAAAGATAAAGCAAAAATGTGTATACTACCAAATAATTAACATGTGACTTTTTCTCTTAATAGATTGGTAAAAACTGATGTAAAACCTATGGTTTGAAATGATAGTAACTCCATAATATCTATGGTGTATCTTCTGGTCACTGACAAGGATAAAGATGTCCTGAGAATTCTGAATTAATGTGGAATTTCGAGCAGGATCAAGAAATGACACACTTCCAAAAGTGTGGAACATCACTATATATACATGCAATAATTTAATATTATAAAAACTTGAGTTTTTGGATTGTCAGTCATGTGAATATAAAATTTAATGTTATAAAACATTAGATAGTGTATCAAATACTGTATTTGCCTTGTGTATATTATATTAAAATTTTTCTTTATAAAATAACTTTGTTTTTAAAGGAAACAATAATATACAACTACTACAGTTATGCTTGAAAATAATACATATATTGTTTTATATATAAATATATAACATATAATATAGAACACACATATATACTTACAACAGGCACTAATCCTGGTTCTCCTTTTTGTCCCTAGGAAGATTTTTTTTAAAAGAAGAAACCAATTAGTAGAATACAAATTATTTTGAGCAATATCATGTCATACTAGGCTACGGAAACACTGGGAATGTCTACAAAATGCTAACAATGAGAACAAAAAGTTTACATTCCATAATCAAAGCGTTTAGTCAGACATTATTTGTGAACACAACTTCTACTTAGCTGAAGAAGGTAAAATAAATCTAGCATATAAAATAAGAAAAGCTTCATTTCACTTTGTCTTTCACAGATCAAAAGCAAAGGGTTGACTAGAATAAGAAAGAGTCAGCAGAAAAGACATAAAGATGAGGTGTCATGGAGACACCTCCCCAAAGATTAAAATCACGGAAGAAACCCAGAGAGGTGTGTGTGCGCGCGCGCGTTTCCCACACGTACTAAGTGGCAAGATTGTTGTTATCAACAGAAACCATCATTGCCATCTCCTTTCATAGAATTCATGGAGAATGTCAGAAGTGACAAGCGCTTGTCTCATCAGAAGAGAAGACAACTGTTCCACTTGTGCACTTCTCGGTCTCCGAAGGAAAAGCTGGAAAAAGTCAACTGCACAGGAAGAGATTGCCAAGTCAACCTATGTGCTTTAGCAAAGGAGCAACAAGGAAACTAGACATGAGAGGCATTTTGTTTGAGCACAGAGCCATAGATTTTTGAAGTGCATATACTGATTTTAAGATCTCAGTATGTAGGGTAAATAATGTTGGGTGGCCTAATATATGTGTATTTCCTCATATATTAATTAGTGCTATCTGCTTCAGTGTTTGTCTTCCAGTGATTTTGGTTTCCTTGATTCCAGACACACCATCATCATTGTGTCTGCCTATTTTGCTTCCTGGATGATCTTCATGAGCCAATTAGTATCAATTAACACAATGTAAAATGCCCTCTTCTGTTAAGCAACTGAGGAGAGCAAGTGTGACTTCAACTCACATCCTACTTGCAAGGATTGCAGGAGGAGTGTGGCTGAGTTTAATTTCTTTTCTCACAAATAATATTATTTCATCTAACTATAAAATCAAATATGTGGCTAGTAGGGAATTTTGGAAGCAGAGGAAATACACAGAAGAAATTATCTCACTCAGTACCTTGCAGATATCCAGGGATATCGTTCTGACATGTTCCCATCATTTTTATGCCCTTTCACTTATCTGTCAAAGCTACACTGGTACATCCCTAAACTGTCATATTAAAAAAAAAAAAAACACTACAGTGAACATCCTTGAGTATCAATGCTTGGGTGGCATCATGATTAATATGTAAGAGATGCTTCTAGAAAGTATGTGGGTTAAAAGTCATACTGTTTTTGTTTTTTGTTTTATTATTCTTTTTTTGATCTAGGTCACCAAATTGTATACTCCAAAGGGGCAATCTAATTATATCTTTCCAACATTACCTCACACATGAAAAACTGATGCAATATTAAAACTTTTATAATTTTAATGATCATAATCACAGACTCAGCGGCAGGATATACAACCCAGTGATCACATCAGTTGATCTGAGTCTGGAGCAGGCAATGATTTCACAGTAGGGAAGTGGCCGTAGAGTAAAGGCAGTTGTTAGGGTAACAGTTATGACTACTGATGTCCTCATATGCATGAAGCTCTTCTCTAGGAAAATATTTTAAGGTCCTGAAGGTGAAGGAGGGGGAAAAGGGCAAGTAGTGTGCTTTAGAAAAAAAAAATTAATTTATTTTGGATCAATTAATTCTCCTTCAATGGAAAGACCAACTCATTAAAGGAGAACTCCCTTCACTTTCTTTTCTTATCTTCCCTCCTTCCTCTTTCTCAATCTATCCCTGCCAGCAGATTAACATCATGTTTCTAATACATACAAAATATTGACTAAGTGCAATGATTAATAAAAGTTTGGAAACAGTAGAACATGTTCCAAAATCTCTAATACAGTTCATAACTTTCTGACAGAAATGGATATATAAAAAAATTAGCTCAGTGGTTGAATGCTTGTCTAGTATGTGGAAAGCCCAGGCTCTCCCACACTGAAGAAGTAAAAGACAAATGAACTGTAGAGCCAGCAGGTTAGTGGCCTCTGTAACTAAGTAGTCAAGGAACTGTGTTCATTTGGTCTCAGTAGATTTCAGGCTACTTTATACCCACATCAAGCTTCCAGACATTTCAGAGCACAGTTCTGTGTGAATAGCATCAGAAAAAAAACTGCTTGTGAAAAAGAAACTATACAAATACTCACCTTTCTTCCTCTACCTACAAAAAGAAAAAAATAAATATGTCATTTTATGGAGAAACAACTATGAAAAACAGGCAACACATATGCTTTCAATAGTATATTTCTTATACATACAGATTTCAACATAGACAGGTTATCTGTCCACTAATATGGTACAGCTCAAAAACTGTCTTGAATCAATTCCAACAAAGAAAATAGTACATATATTTGGAATGTTCTCATGTGGTCATAATTTTCCTCATAGCATTCAGAGATTCTAGTGTTAACAAAACCAAAAAAAACTAATCATTTTTATCATAAACTATTTTTAATGAACGTTCCTTGTTGGTTTTAATATTGTAAATGAGTCAAGTAGTTTAGTTAAATGCAAAGTGTATTAAATGCCCAACTCTGCAATGAAAATCTATATCCCGCATCCTGTCCCTGTCCCTTGATTCCGGGTCTCTGTCAAGCCTTGTACAATCAGAAGCCACTACTATTGGTTTCTCGTATATTATTATAATCTTCATAAATAAGCAAATGATACCAGGCACCTAGTTTTTCCTTATTCTCCTTTTTCTTGTCTGCATATAGCTGTAGGTATTTAAATCATGCAAATGTTTGCATAAAAGTTGTTTTCCTATTTCATTTTCAAATCAGGATCTCTTTGCAGGAATCCAGCACAGTCCATTTAACAGCATTACTTTCCTCACAATAAATTATTTGGTTTGTTTCTGGTTTTTTTTTTCTTATTGCTGAAGACAGCTTATTGTCCTACCACAATATTTCAAAGAATGGATGTGAGAGCTATAGGTATAATTTGGTGGTTTTGGTGGACTAGCCAGAAACCATATTAGATATTGTAAATATTGTTATAATGAATAATGATTTTATATATATGACCAGCTGTAAGCATACTTGTAACATAAATTTTCTTAAATTCTTTAAGCCAATGAATAGAAAATTATATTTTGACGTACTATCAATATACCGTCTCCTGAGGTTACAACCACTTTATACTCCTACAGTCGGTGAGCAAAGCTCTCAGAACAATGGCTGGTGACACAACGCACTAACAAACACTACAACATTGTCCAGTTTGCTAGGTGAAACAACGTGACTGAAGCCCCAGTTTTGATTTTGAGGGAATCTGACAGCATCATACTCAATTTCCTTTAAAACTTATGTTGTTTCCTCTCCTATCTTTTATTATAGCTATTTTATTATTTGTAGCTGAAATTTCTTTATACATAAAATATAGCCAGCCGGGCGGTGGTGGCGCACGCCTTTAATCCCAGCACTCGGGAGGCAGAGCCAGGCGGATCTCTGTGAGTTCGAGGCCAGCCTGGTCTACCAAGTGAGCTCCAGGAAAGGCGCAAAGCTACACAGAGAAACCCTGTCTCGAAAAAACCAAAAAAAAAAAAAAAAAATATATAGTCATCATTTGTAACTTGAATTGCAAATTTGCTTGATTTCTTGCATGCCAATGTGCTGTGAGATGTCTTTCTGTATGCTGTAAATGTGTTACTCTGATAGGTTGATAAATAAAACGCTGATTGGTCAGTAGCCAGGCAGGAAGTATAGGCGGGATAAACAGACAAGGAGAATTCTAGGGAGTGGAAGGCTGAGTCAGTAGACACCATCCTGCCGTCCAGGGAGCAGCATGTAACAGCACACAGGTAAAGCTGCGGAACATGTGGAAACATATAGATTAACAGAAATGGGCTGAGTTTAAATATAAGAGCTAGTCAGTGGTAGGCCTGAGCAAATGGCTGAGCAGTTTTAATTAATATAAGCTTCTGAGTGATTTAAGCAGCTGCGTGGTCTGTGGGGCTGGGCAGGACCGGAGAAAACTTCAGCTACACCAATGTTTGTTTTTTATTTTGTTTTCTTTGTTTGCATGCTGGCAATTAACCTAAGGCCTCACTCATGGTATTTGAATACTCTACCACTGGACTGAACCAAAGCCTGAAAAAAAGCCTTCTGTATTTCATGACTACAAAAGAATTCTGCATCTTTGACATGAGTAGAATTCCCTTTTATCTCATTTTTGTCCACTATTTGGGGTTTGCCCTGTGTGACTATTATTAATCTAAGATTTGTCTAAGATTCAGCCATTCTAAAGGTCTTATGATATTTAATATTCATGACTAACTATGATAGGACATTCAAATTTTTAAGCTTTTGCTTATCTATTATAATTTTATCAGCTATTTCTTGTGTGTTTTGTCTTAATTATAGATATTTATTATTGCTACAAATGGGACATGTTTTATCTCATTATTTATATTATAATACAACTTTTTACACAGCAAATCTGTATATTTCTGCTGGTTAATTTTATACTACACTGCCTTACAGTAACTTTTTACTCAGTTTATTTAGGTTTTATAAATGCACACTTTTGTTTTTGTGGAAACTACAATGTTTATTGCCGTAAAGGAACATGTCTGGAGTGGTTATCTACTGTATGCTACCAGTCATACAAAGTGCATAGAAGGCAAAAATTATAATTTTCAAACTTCTTTTCAATTTTCCCAACTAACTAACTGTTTTCCCAGGCACTGTCAGGGCTACAGAGTTTTCTTGAATTACATCATGGTTTGCTCTGTTCCGTTGTGTTAGTCGCTTCTTTGGAGACTTTTCAATAATATGACTGTGGTGATATTGTGTTCCCCAATATATCGTGCACCCTAATAAACTTATCTGGGGTCAGAGAACAGAACAGCCACTAGACATAGAGGCCAGAAAATGGTGTCACACATGCCTTTAATCCTATCACTTGGGAGGCAGAGATCCATCCGGATCTCTGTGAGTTTAAAGCCACACTGGAAACAGCCAGGCATAGTGACTCACACCTTTAATACCAGAAAGTGATGGCAGAAAGCAGAAAGGTATATACGACATGAGGACCAGGAACTAGAGCTGGTTAAGCTTTTAGGCTTTGGAGCAGCAGTTCAGCTGAGATTCATTCTGGATAAGGACTCAAAGACTTCTAGTTTAAGAAAACAGGATCAGCTGAGGAAATAGAAAGGTGAGGAAGCTGTGGCTTGTTCTGCTTCTCTGATCTTCCAGCATTCACCCCAATATCTGGCTCTGAGTTTGTTTTTATTAATAAGAACTTCTAACAATTTGTGCTACATATGGCTGTCTTCTACATACATTCTGCCTTTTACTGTGTTTGATTCTTCTTGATTAATGTACTGTTTTCTCTTCCCATGGGTGACATCTACACCTCTTCTGTCATTTGTGCACTATTACCTTGTTGATCAGCTTCCTAGTTCATCTTTCAGTTTTACTTTTCCTGTTTCTTCCACATCACTGCACATGGATCCTGCTGACCACTTTTTTTTCTTAGACACATTTATGACTTTACTGAGTTCTGACCTGGAGGTACATCTTAGCACTTAGTAAGGCTTATATAAAGTACCCAGCACTCTGAAAGTTCAGGGCTATCTTTGGCTAAATCACTTAAAGGCAGCTTGGTATACAGGAGAACTTGCCTCAAAAAAAAGCTGTATAATTGGTTAGAATATTGTTGGCTCATTTTGGTATGGGTTAATTTTGTTTGGATTTGATACCTGGTTCTTGGTTTCTGCTAGCCTAGTGTGTAGCTCAGGCTGACTTTGAACTCTTAATCTTTCTACCTCACTTCCCAAGTCCCGAATTAAA
The DNA here is from genome assembly GCF_949786415.1 of Peromyscus eremicus. NCBI lineage: Eukaryota > Metazoa > Chordata > Mammalia > Rodentia > Cricetidae > Peromyscus > Peromyscus eremicus. The sequence goes on along the minus strand of NC_081429.1, from coordinate 62,117,180 downwards.
GGCATGTACCACTATATTCAGCCTCAGAAATTTAATGTGAACTATGGCCATACATATGCCTGTTCTTTGTCTCATAAATTTAACTGAAACCAGTTACCCTTCTCTCATGCTTCATTTGTATAAATTTGTTGCCATTCAGTTTTCACTACTTCACTTGGAATGTGTTGTACTCTCCTGCACTGATTATTGGCAGGAAGTTATAGATTTTGCTTTCTGACATTGTTGACATATTCCCACTTGCTATTTGTTTATCCCCAAGGGTTAATTGTGCTGATTCCTGGGCATCTGTGAGATTATGTCTGCTTCCAGGAGCTTTTGTGTCTTTATCATTCTATGACACATGTTTATCATACTGCACAAATTTGAGTTTAGGTATTTATTTTAGGTGCATTGTTTCTGCTAAATAATATCCAAGATGAAAAGATATAAGTTGCTATATAATATTTCCATGTATGTACTGCTGAATACTTCATTTTTTTGTTATTTTCAATGGAATTTGTCAGAAGAAAAAGGAAACTTTGATAATGTCTTGACAATGACTAGTACAAGGACTAAAGCAAACAAATTAAAAGCTTAATGTTGGTCTTATATAACTCATTAAAATATGCAAATGATAACACATGCCTATCTCTGATTAAAATCAAATATATATCAATTAAACACAAATACTTTTTCTATAAAAATATTTTAAAACCCAGTAACTTGTATCATTCTTTTCTCCAAGAACTTGGCTCCATTTCCTTCTATTATATGGTTCACATTAAGCACACCCTGGATTTTTAAGGCAATATAAGAGAAACTGCTAGAGCAGTAATTATATTATAAATAATTATCATATTCTGTAGGGTGAAGCTTATATCAGAGACAATATTATGTTTTCTGCATTTTCTCTTGGACATTAGGCAATGAAACAGAAAGCCAACAAAATATCTTGGAGGCACTGTAGTGGGTAGCTATTCCAGCTTTGGTCTGGAAGTTCCAACCCCCATTGAGGCTTCTGTAACTATCACACCTACAAGGCAGGGCCAAGGGAGGGCCCTAAAGACCCGAGATCAGGACGCACCATGCTCTCTTGTTTCCTGGACCTGGACGATAGAGGTAGACCAAGGGGAGTTCTCCAGAGAACACCGGACTGTGCTACATCTTTTCCAGAACCCGCCACCTACCTATCCCTTCATTTGTAAGTTACCCACTAAATAAACCTTGCTTTTAACTATGTGGAGTGGCCTTAATAATTTCACCAATAAGGCACCTTTTATAAACACAATGACGGCAGCCATCTATAATGCACAATCATTCTCTAATTTGACATAATCATCAAAACAAGATCCTCTAATAGTTAAGAAAACAAGAAATCATTGTCTACTTCTATGCTAATTGACCTCAGAGGGGGAAACTAGGTTCCCTACTTGCTCCACAAGGCTCATCACACATTTTAAAGAAATATGTTTAGTTTTTTGGTTTCAAAGTCATTAACCCCTGAGGTCACAGAGTTAGTTGCTATGATTATTCACTTGGATTGTTCAACTCTGAGGACAATAATCACTGGAAAATAAAGGTAGGCTGTCAGCTCTATTCTAAACAGATTTGAGCATTCTTACCAAAATTAGTATCTCCACCTCCAGATGTTTGTGGGCATACTTGACAGCATTCCCCAGAGGGTGTTATAGGATTGGCACAGTTGAGCACATCTAGGCACTTTATCTTGTCACAAAGAATGGCACCATTGTCGCAGACACAGATCTCACATGGAGAAGGTTTCCAAATGTCTCTATTTAAATACATCTGGCCATTTTGAGTACATGCTATTTCTTCACCATATTCATCTGAAATAAAAAGAAAAGATGTTAATAATCTGAAATTTTATAATCTATGGAATGTTTAAGATAATAAGGTATCATTTCGGTTTTAAAAAATTCAAAGATGTACCCTCCTAGGCTTGAGACCTAGATCAGTCAGCAAAGTCCCTATTGTGCAAGCAAAGGGGAGCTGAATTTAGGTCCCTAGCACCCATGTACAAGGCTGGGCAAGTGTAGACACATGTGCCTGTAACTCTAGTGCTGGCAGGTGGATTCACAGAGCTACCTAACCACTCAATCTAGACAAGTTCAATGAAAGATTCTTTCTCAACACAGATAGAAAGCAATTGTGGAAGATACCCAACATCAGTCTTTGGCTTTAACTCTCTCTCTCTCTCTCTCTCTCTCTCTCTCTCTCTCTCTCTCTCTCTCTCTTACCAATGCATGAACACACAGAGAGAGGGAGTAGAAGGAAGAAGAAGGGGAGGAGAGAAGAGAAGGGGTTAATCTCTTTAGGAGACAAAAGGCCAATGAACTTATTCACATAAAACAGTGAGTAGTTCATTGAATGTAATAAAGTTTGGTAAAGAGGGACAGAAAGAAGCCATTTGAAAAGAGAGCAAAAAGGATTTCCGAAGGGAATGAGTAACTTCAGTACATGTAAACCCTACATGATTTTCAACTTACTAGAGATTTTATACAAGTAAATTTCAAGCAAGGAGTTCAAGTGGACTCATGTACTCAGAGAAACTTCCAAATAATAGCATATGGGCTTCTGAGAATTGTTTTAAACATGAATTGAAAATGAAATAACTGTTTCCTATCTCTTGGATTAGGTTTCCATTAACTGAGGGTATTCATTTTTAAACTGTAATAGAAACACAAAACTCACAAAGATAATGAGAGGATTATCTTTACATTGAAATTAATTAAGGAAAGTTGTAGCAAAAGCAATATAATATGTTTTATGAAACTTTACTAATTACCTTTCTATATTTAGATAAAGTTATTTTTAATACTGGGAAATGTGTATGCATGTATACATGTGAAGCAACAACCATTGCCATAGGGAGGAGTTCTGGTTCTAGGAGCTAAGAAGCACCTGAGTATTTAGAACTGCAATAATTCACTTGTGTTTTATTATGTGTAGGTTGATCTCTTACAAAAATTGAAACCAATCACATAATACAAGTACTTTTTCGTTGTTGTTTCATATGTTTTTTGTTGTTGCTGCTTTCTGTTCTGCACAAATGATCTTGCTGCCCGGTTCAGAGTTCCGTCAGTTATCCTATATCCTCATGGCTATCACAGCCTACAGCTACCAAGAGTTTTGCTTCAGGGTTCCACCCCACATGGCCTTCTTCAATACGGAGACAATGGGTTCCCTTGTTTAGACCCACCTACTTCCCTCTGGAACTTCCTGCAACAACCACACAGAGGAAAATAGGCATCTCAACCCTACTAAGATTTAGTCCTCACCTGACATTTTAAATACCTCCACTGAAAGAAGAAAGGCAATTGAACAGAGGAGTGAGGGAGCACTCAACCAACAAACTTCTTCAGATGCTGAAGTCTCAGGAAAGAAACAGAATGGTACCCAGTTCTCAGAAACAGACAGGTCATCTGTCAAGTGCTCAGAACAAGATTGCTGGGGGAAACTGATATCACAACCTTACCCTCTAGACTCAGTTATTATTGCAGAGGAGGAGGCAATAAGATTGTGAGGGCCTGTCCAGGCCACCCAGCACTACATAGTGAGGCTCTGTATCAATATTTCAAAATACAGAGGAAGGGAGGGAAGGAGGGAGGGAGGGAGGGAGGGAGGGAGGGAGAAAAGAAGGAAGGACTGTAAGATGCAGAAACAGCGGCTGTCTACAGTCAAACAGTATGTCCCAGACATACCATAGTTGCATACATGAGCTCACATCAGCTGGAACTGACTGCACAAGATCAAACCAATAAAAATCCCACCCTTAGTTGAGAATGGTTGGCAATTTATGGCTTCTAGGGGACAGAGAGTCAAGTTATTTTCAAAGATGTCCCATGAATGGCTATCCACACACATGTACATTCAGGCAGCACTGCATGAACTCTAAGTTTAAAGTAAAAGAGCAAACAATATTGGGAAAACTAAGTGGTGAGGGGATAATAGAGTAATTAGAGAGGAAAAATTGAGGGGTACTAATTAAATTGTATTATGTACATGCATGAAATTCTCAATGAAATGTGTTATAGCTGCATTAAAAAATGAGTTGTAAGCATTCTACTCCCAAAGTAAACATTCCAAAACATGATCTATAAACATGGACTCACGTTCATAATCAATTGAATAATTACAATAAGTAGATAAATTTAAAATAACTTTCGAGTGGCAAGATGGCTCAGTAGGTAAAGGCTCCTGCAGTAAAGCCTGAGCTTAACCCCAAGGGAACCCACACAGTATAAACAGAGCAACCCAAAGATTTCCTCTGTCTTCCATACTCTAGTTCTGTGTTCCCCATTTCCTGCATGCAAACATGTGGGCAGGCACACAGAACAAATGAATAAAAGTAATTTTTAAAGTAAAAAGAACTTTGTTCACTAAGTTTTGGTTGAGGAAGCAGCATCTATTCACTGGTTTTAAAGTCCTTGCTTGAAAATGAAATACTCTATAAAGTCCAATAGCTATTTCTCTCACAATTTGGGTGGTCAAGGTTGGGGGTTGGTAATGTTCAAACACATTAATGGGGGTGAGGTGGTAGTGGCTGATTGTTCAAATATTGAAAGCATATATATATATATATATATATATATATATATATATATATATATCACTTGGAATATCATATATTGATATGGATTGTTACATATAATGTTTTATACAACATTGTGAAGTTATATTTACTGATATAATAAAAACAAATTTATATAAATTATTATACAATGTATTAATATCAATTAAATATGGAATTGTTATATAATTCCATTTTGTAACAATGTACTATAAACTACTAATTTAAATTTATATATGTATAATGAAATATTCTTAGATATAGTATATTATTAGATGTATTAGATGTGGTAATATATACAATATACCTGAAATGAACTAAAAGCTGGGAAGTCAAAATATACAAGATTGCATGCAAATTTTCAATTAGATATTACTAGAATGTGTAAAAATCTCTTCAGCAGATGGCTTAATCATATTGCTGCAGCTACTTCTGGAAAGGAGGTTTTGAGAATTCTTTCCCCAGTTCACTAGTCCATTTACATTGTTCAGAGTACTTTTGTCTTTGTCAATAAAGCTACTTCTACTCAATCCCTAACTTAAAAGGCATTTCTTGTTTTACATCTTCTGGTGACTGCTGGGATTTTCAAACAATCTGTACTGTTTTCTCTGAAAGTCAAATAAACTTGTTCCTGAACCTGAAATGAGAGTGAGAGGGGAGGGAGGGAGGGAGCAAGGGAGGGAAGGAGAGAGACAGAGACAGAGACAGAGACAGAGACAGAGAAATACAGACAGAGACAGACAGACAGAGAGAGAGAGAGAGAGAGATTGGAAGAAAAGACTCACCCTTTCGGTTCTGTGTTAACACAAATAATAGCAATTTCTTCCTGGAAGTTTAAGACAATGTGATCTCAACCCAAGGGGCAGAGAAGGGGCGTCACTGTATTGCTTTCTTTAAATGGCAATGCCGAAAGCTGGTTTTATAATTTGATTCATCACTGATCTCTTTCTCCTGAGAATTTATAATTAAATTTAAGATGATATGGACATGTAGTTGGAATGCTTTTAAATGGCAAGGAGATGAAAAACCACATTCACTACTGAGGCATGCCTTCGCTTCGCCCACACAAGAATCTGTTCCCATTACAGAGGGCTCAGTGAAGTCTCGCTGTGCATGTCTGAATGAAAGATGTGTGCAAAGCAAGAGTGGTTAGAAAACAGAGCTCACACATTCTTCTGTGCTTCTACATGGCAGTTGTGCATAATATGTCTACCATCCTTTATGTTTCTACATGGCCATTTACTTAAATGAAAAGCAGAATAGGAAACAAAATGGTGGTCAGTTTTTTGAAAGGAATTACAAAGATGTTGTCATGAAATAATTATTGTATGAATACAAACAAAAAAGGTAAGAATTTTCAAATGACATCTTGAGAAATCTAATAGTGCCCTCCAGACTCTGCTACTCAACTCAGAAACATAATCCAGGCTCACATCTATAGTCTAGATTTGAGTCCTAGAAAACACACACACACACACTCACATCCTGCAAATCTGTGACTTTTTGCTACTTACACTTTTTGCTACTTATAGTTTATTAACGTCTCTAAAATTTAAAAGAGTTTGAAATCTGGCCGTATTTTTATTCTTTTCTAATTTCCATGATGTAGTTTCCCATATTTTAACTTCCATGGTACAGGATTGTTTTCTCCTTACTAAATACCCCAGCAGACTGTCTCCATTGTGAAGTCACCCACAAAGCTCCGGCACGGCTGTCTAGATGGAGAGATGTATTTTGTTTGATCATATTTTACTTGAAATCAACTCAATTGTCCTATGTTTGTAAAAAGCTTTCATAGATCTGTTTTCTTTCAAATCTTATGTGCTTTCCAATTTAATTGTCTAAATTCAGTTCTTAATCACTAGATGGCAGAGCAATCTTATAACAATAAACAATTAGAAACTTAAGATTTTAAAGCTGATGTTTGTCAACTATGGGCTAACATGCACCATATTTCCATTCCTTCATACATAGTATGTGTTAAAAAGATACCACATAGAAGATCTCAAGTTCAAAGCCAACTAGGGCTATGTCATGATACTTTATCTCAAAAGTAAAGAGGTGGAGAGGAGGGGACAGACTGGAGAGATATTAGGAGGGGTTATGAACACTTGCTATGCTTGCAGAGGACTTGAATTCGGTTCCCAGCACCCAAAGTTCATAATGCCCTGTGACTCCAGCTCCAGGGAATTCAATAACCTCTTCTGGCCTCCATGAGTATCCCCACACACATGGTATACACACATGCACACACACACACACATACACACACACACACACACACACACGCACACACACACACACACAAATACATAGATAGACAAATAGATAAAATAAATCTTGAGAAATGAAAGAAGGATACATATTGAAACCTTTGTGAGCCAGAGATACATGATTCCTAAATCATATAACTAAAGTTCTTCTTTATAGATCCTGAAGAAAATAAATTTAAGTCCATATGTATACTACTATTATATCTTAAAACTAAAATTGCAAATAACCTAAGGGCCTTTAACTATGGTTAATTGAAGGTCTTCCCTGTAGAAATTATGCAGTGCATTTTTACTACAACAATTTCTCCTCTCTTGTTCAGACAAATGTTTGTTCTGATCAATTTCTTCTCCTGAGCTGTAAAATCCTTGGGTCCCCAAATGCTACCCATCACAGGAATGTTTGCCTGATGTCTTATAAGAAGGCTTTTATAAATTTATCTGTCTCATAGTGTGGATGAGGGTCAAAGAAAAATATCTAGCCTGTAAACAAATATATTGAGAAATAGAACTTTCATCTCTTTCTTCTCACTTAAATTCCCAGAGGACATGTGCTTTGGACCCTTATTTTGAATGAAAGGAAATGGGTAACATGGTGGTTCTTGACGGAGTGTCTCTGGTGTCAAGACCTCTGTGAGGCCAGATGGGAAGAAGAAAGTGTTGGTTCTAACAGCTTGTATTTCAGAACAATTGCCTTCCTGAACAAGCTCATCTCATTCCATGCTAGGGTCGTGAAGGTCTGAGATACCATTATTTAAAGCTTCTGTGAGTGTCATACTCACTTCACTGTCCTCTTGTAGTACAAAGGAAGCAACAGCAAATGGTACCACCCATCTTTTTAGACCTGTCCACAGACACTGTCTCTCAAGGCATGGCCAATCTCAGCTCTCTGGACCTGCCCACGGACACTGTCACTCAAGGCATGGCCAACCTTAGCTTGGCCTGGCTTCCAGAGACTCTTCTAAGCAAAGTCCCTACTTCCCTGGAGTGCCTATTACCACAGGAAAAGACAAGGAGAGGAACATTCATTTTTCCCTTTAGCCTCTGCTGAGTAAGTACCAGCAGTACCATGTCCTTGTTTCTCATGCTTTAAAAGTCAGAAGCATCTGAAGCCACCAGAGACCGCTGAAGGGGACTGTGATTTGACAATGTGTTTTCACCTCAGCTTCAAGGTTGTGGCATGTAGGCAGGCAGGTAAGTATGAAAGGGTTGTGGGGACTTTCACTTTCTGTTGTTAAATCTACTAAGTTTTATTGTAATAAGATACCAAATGTAAGTACATTTTTAGGATATTCATCCAAATTATCATTTTCTGTGCTCTCTGTCATTGATCTAAGTGAACAGGAGTAGGCATTTGTTGTGTTTGAATATGAAGTGCCAAGTCTTGGTCCCCAGCTTGCTTTATTCGGAGATGATTGGATCGTGAATGTATAAACTTCATCAACGGATTAAAGCATTGAGTTCACAGCTGAAAGTGTTATTAGTATATGGGGCCCAGCTGGAAGAAATGGGTCACTAGGAGTTGTCATTGAATGATATATCCTGTCCCTGGACACTTCCTGTTGGTTTGCTCTCCTCCAATTTGCCAAGGTGAGCCACTTATCTCTACCTACCCTGAAATTGTCTCACCACATATAGGCCATGAAGCAGAAACATCCAGTGAGCACTGACTGAAACTTTGGAAATTTTAACAAAACACTCCCTTACGTTGTTTGTCAGAGCTTCTGTCACAGGGACTAAAGAATTGACTACCACAGCATCCAAAGGCTACTGAGTTGAGCTAAATTCCTGTTCTACTAAGAATGATTTTATTTTATAATCTAAAGCAACATGAAAAATTGTTATTAAAATCTGAGAAATTACAAAGAAGATGACCTCAACATAATTTCAGGGCAGTCTACAAATGAACAGGCTTGGTAAATGATGACAGAGGTAATATCCTGAGTACTGCCATTAAAGGTTTTTTTAATCATACACAAAAGCTTTTTCAGTTAACTAGCAAAACTGCTGGTTTTACTTTACTTAAAATGGAAAAAATGAAAAGTAAAGACAAGACTGTCTTATTAGGTATTACTTAGGTTTCTTTCCATGTGCCATTTGGAAATGCAAATAATTGTGGCCAAGTTATAAAACTAAAATTACACATACTTATGTGCAATGCTCATCTATAATTCTGTCTGCAAGAATGACTTTTCAGACTGTTATGGGTTTGTTGTTACTGTTGTTAGTTTCCTCACATACAGAGATGCAACACATGGCTCAAGCCCCTGAATATTTGCAAAAGCACTACAGAGAATGTGGTGAACCTATCCACCTATCCTCATACAGTACTGAGGAGGTACTAACATACTTCATACAAGTAAACATTATAGGTAGGTAGATAGATAGATGATAAAGATAGATAGATAGATAGATAGATAGATAGATAGATAGATAGATAGATAGATGATAAAGATAGATAGATATAGATAGATGATAAAGAGAGATCTAAATAGTAATTTTATGTAATTAAATATCTATCCTTAGATAGATGATAGATAGATAGATATAGATAGATGAGATAAATGATAAATATAGACAGATAGATGATAAATAGATAGAGATCTAAGTAGTAATTTTTATATAATTAAATATCTACCCTTAGTAAGTAAACATATATATATATATACACACATACATACATACATACATATCCTGCAGCTGCCTAGCCTTTGGGCTAAGATTGAGTGCAAAATATTCACCTTCCTGATTTCCCTCTTTGCCTGCAGGTCCCTCTCAAAGGTTACTTCCTGCCTAAAGCCCACCCTGACTACTGCATGAAAAGTCTCAAAGTATCACACACATATAAAACCAGGATACTCTAACCCACTGGCTCTTGTGACTTTCTCCTTTAATTATTCTGTTTTGTTTTATTTTTATGTATTTTGAGGCACTATGTATCCCAGGCCAGCCTAGACCTGGGATAGTCTTAAACCCTTGATCCTTCTGAATTATTGTGCTGGGATTATAGATCACCACGACTACATCCAGCTTTGCTCTCCCCTTATGCCTGCTTCCCTGTTTTTCTTTAGGTGACAGCTCTCACTTCTATATGCATTGTTGGTCTCTTTATGATATGATTACAACTTATAACATATTTGGCTTTTCTCCTTAACATATGCTGATATCCTAAAATAGTGCCAGGATTTCATTAAGTGTTCAATCAATATTTGTTGAATTGATTTGGTGAATATTGTTTACTTATGATTCTTTAGGTTGTAGAATCATTCAGTAATACCCATTCATACGTAAAAAATAACCTTCCTTCCTAAAGCCAACTGTAGTACCATTGCTGTGGATATGTTCTGTATGCTGTGAATGTATTGCTCTGATTGGTTGATAAATAAAATGCTGATTGGACAGTAGCCAGGCAGGAAGTATAGGCGGGAGAAGCAGAGAAGAGAATGCTGGGTAGAAGAAGGATGAGTCAGGAGACGCTGCCAGTCACCAGCCAGACACAGAGGAAGCAAGATGTAAAAGTACCAGTAAGCCACAAGCCACGTGGCTACTTATAAATTAATAGAAATGGGTTAATTTAAGATATAAGAACTGGATAGCAAGAAGCCTGTCACAGGCATACAGTTTATAAGTAATATAAGTCTCTGTGTGTTTACTTGGGTCCAAGCAGCCGGCCACAGAGCCACAGGAATTGAACAGAACCAGGAAAACATTAGCTACATACCATCAATGAGATTTAGAACATACTGGATGAAAACATGACTTACTTTAATGCTGGACCATTACCTGATTTTCAAAGAAATATCATTTTATTTGTTTATTTCTTTCTTTCTTTTTCTTTTTTCTTTTTTTGGTTTTTTCAAGACAGGGTTTCTCTGTGTAGTTTTGGTGCCTGTCCTATTTGTTTATTTCAAGTGTGGTTCATACTTATGAGAACATCAAATAATTGAGATTGTGATGATACTACATTTTAACATTTTCATTTCAGATATCTTAATCTAAAATGGACATTTCATACATTTTAATTTTTTTACTTATGGAACTTATTTCAAAGATAATGTGGTATTTTAAGATAATATTAACTACAAGAGACTCAGGTGGGTATAAAATTAGATATTTTATCTAAGACAGTTTTTCAAAATCACTTCAAGTCTTTATCTTTTAACTGTCTTTACACTGTATTTAGCCTTCTCTCTTATTCTTCCCAACACGAAAAAATAATTAGTGTCTGTAGACAAAACCTCTATTTCGGAGGCTACAGATTAGCCTGGTTGGAGTAGTACTTGCCTCATATGCTCAAAGTCTTGGTTCCAGCATTAGCACCACATAACTAAACTGGTGGTATACATCTATAATCCAAGCAATGTGGGAGCAGAAAGATTAGAGTTCAAGGTCAACCTCAGCTACATATTGAGTTCAAAGCCAACTTGAACTAATGTCTAGAGAGAAAGTGGAGAGAGAGAGAGAGAGAGAGAGAGAGAGAGAGAGAGAGAGACTATCCAGATATTGTAGTAGTCAAGTTCTTTGTTCTAATTTGTTCTTTATCTACTTGCTGCTTATTCAGTGCTCTTTTATTAACCATCTTGGATTTTTTTATTTTATAATCAAGAGAACAGCATATAAGTCTTAAGGGGTCTTTGATTTGATTCTTTTCATTAAAAAGAGTTTGATAATACTTGGGAGAAAGTTTCTAAAGCAAAGTTCCTCAAGCATTGCCTCTTTTTCCTCTCTTCCCTCTGAACTGGGCTCCAGAGGATGGGACAAGAGGCAAGGAGCACTGGACCTTCCATCCAAAGGGACATTTCTAGTTTTATCAAATTCATGAACTATACAGAAAAGTAAACTAATACCAAATTTTGTTCTGCTCTGCATAGGCTTCATTTACATTGTTTTGTAACTAATACAATCAAGTAATTTCACTGAAGAACAAAAGCAAATGTCAATTTTACTTTGTATCTCCCTTCTGAGTCACTGCCAGAGCATACAGTGGATTCTAAGTAAGGCTGGAATCATTACTGGAGAGCCTAAGTCCATTTCTTGGTCTTTACCCCCAGTTTATCCTTTATAACATGCATCCACAATTATATAAGAGTCAACTTACCATAGATTTAAGGTCAAGACTAGCTGTGATTGAATCTCAGAACCAGCTGAACATCAAAGCAATATCTGGAAATTTATATAATTAACTTTCTATTTTCTCAGAAAAGCTACTCACTGGACACTTTTATATTTCAGGAGAACAAAAGACAAGAAAAGCAAAGGGAGGAAGAAGGAGGAAGACGGGGAAGGAGGGCCAACATCCAACAAGCAAAGCCAGCGTTTCCCTTGTACCTCTACTATGAGGGAGATTTCCATGTTCCTTTAGTACACAACAGAGGTGAGTTCAAGATATTCCCTTGTACTATGGTTACATGGGGAAAATGTATTTGTAAACACACGTCACTCTGAGGAACATTTACTATCTTCTTAACAAGTAAACAAACACAAATCAAAAGTCTTACACAGAGGGAGGTGCTGTGGGATAGTCTGTATGTCAAGTGTGTTGCTGATTGGTCAATAAATAAATCACTGATTGGCCAGTGGCCAGGCAGGAAGTATAGTATAGGCAGGACAAGGAGGAGAATAAAGCTGGGAAGAGGAAGGCTGAGGCAGAGAGACACTGCCAGCTGCCACGATGACAAACAGCATGTGAAGATGCCGGTAAGCCACGAGCCATGTGGCAAGGTATAGATTAATAGAAATGGATTAATTCAAGATAGAAGAAGTAGATAAAAAGAAGCATGCCATGGCCATACAGTTTGTAAGCAATATAAGTCTCTGTGTTTACTTGGTTGGGCCTGAGCGGCTGTGGGACTGGCAGGTGACAAAGATTTGTCCTGACTGTTGGCAAGGCAGGAAAACTCTAGCTACAGGGAAGTTGAATAATTTTAAAGCTCTTAAGTATTAATGCTATTACTTTTAGTTATCTTCAATTATTAACTTAATCATTATTGCAAATTTATTGAAACACCATGTGCTGGGGATGTCTTTCTACATGCTGTGAATGTGTTGCTCTGATTGACTGATAAATAAAATGCTGATTGGCCAGTAGCCAGGCAGGAAGTATACTATAGGTGGGATAAACAGAGAGGAGAATTCTGGGAACAAGAAGGCTGAGTAAGGAGTCGCCAGCCAGACACAGAGGAAGCAAGATGTAAAAGTACCGGTAAGCCACAAGCCACGAGGCAACTTATAGATTTATAGAAAATGGGTTAATTTAAGATATAAGAACAGATAGCAAGAAGCCTGTCATGGGAATACAGTTTATAAGTAATGTAAGTCTCTGTGTGTTTACTTGGGTCTGAGTGGTGGCAGGCCTGAGTGGGACTGGAGAAAACTCCAACAACAACCATGACTTTGAAGAAAATATAAAGGAAGAGTACACTGCTAGAATTATCTTCAAATTTCCATAGAAAGATTTAAGATTTTAATTTTTTTCAGTAATTAGTTGTTAACCAACTAGCTAAAGAATGCTTATTTTGTACTAACAAACCATTTAACCAGTGTGGAGATCATAGAACATATAAATATTAGTTAAAATGTGGAATATAAAATTAAGTTTGTACTAAAACATTAAGTCCTTTTCTAGTTAGTGACTTAGCACTAAATTAATAAAGTAAAAGTATGCCTCAATTTCTCTACTCATTAACATATTAAAAAAGACAAAATATGAGCACTGAGTTTAGAGGGGAAATATTTCAACAGTATTATAAATAAATTTGCCTTGAAATGTGAGTTGATCCCAATGAATTAGTCAATAGAAATTCACTTATTTACTTAATATTCACTTATCCATCAAATTTTAATGAACATTATCTACTGTAAGAACACACTCGGGGCCTTTGAAAGAGAAATTTAGGGGACAGTTTCCTGCTTACAAATAATCAAAATATACGAAAGTTACAGAAAGTTATGATGTATATGTGTGCACATTTGATGTCCCTTACATACATTCTGAATTTTACATGTACATTGATTGTCTTAGTTACTCTTCTATTACCGTGACAAAACACCGTGGCCAAGGCAACTCATAAAAGAAAGACAGACTCAGAGGGTTAGGGTCTGTGACCATCATGGAGGGAGCATGGTAGCAGGCAGGCAGTGATGGCACTGGGCAGTAGCTGAGGGCATACTATCTGATTCACAAGCACAAGGCAGAGAGAGAATTTCCTGGGAATGCATGGGTTTTTGAAACCTCACAGACTCCCCCCTACCCCCTGACAGATTTACTTACTCCAACAAGACCACACTTCCTAGTCCTCCCCAAACAGCTCTACCAACTGGAGACCAAACATTCAAAGATAAGAGCTTCTGGGGGCTCTTCTCATTCAGAGCACCACACAGAAGTCATAAACTCAATTCTATTTCCCATTCTATGTGCTCTTCGGGACTTTTTTTTTTAATTATTATTATGTATACAGCATATATGACAGCAGACCAGAAGAGGGCACCAGATCTCATTACAGATGGTCATGAGCCACCATGTGGTTGCTGGGAATTGAACTCAGGACCTCTGGAAGAGCAGTCAGTGCTCTTAACTGCTGAGCCATCTCTCCAGCCCCAACTTTAGGACTTTTTAAATAGTATCTCAGAACCGTCCTCTGAGTTTGATTAATTCTGTTTATTTTCCTTAATTACAATGAAATCTGAGACTTTCCTAGAATGTAAAACAGGAACCTTCAATCATTTTGAAATGAGTTGAGGATACCTCAACTCAAATAAGCTAGGAGTGAAAGGAATATGGAGTTTCACTTGGCATTAAGTTATCTTAAAGGAAATGCCATATTCAGCCATCTTACTTGGTAATGGAACAGAATTCGAGCCTTAGACTTAAGAAATGGGGTACATGGCAGGAAGCAAGTGGAAATCCAATACTGTACATCAAACATGGAGCCTTTGGGTGTAGCAGGCAGAATGAGTAAGTCAAGATTCTCTGTGTGGGTTCAGTCTTTCTTAAATGTTCTATTTGTTTATCACTTTTTAATAATAAAAATGATTCAAATTATGAAATAGACAATTTACCCATGAAAGAAACAACATAACAGTATAATGCATGCCTGTTGATAATGCTATTTGTTCAACAAAAATCTATCATTATTATGCCAAGCACTAGAAATAAAAGCTAAGATAGTGAATATATTCTTTCCTGCCTTTATAGACTGAAGAAGGAGCCAAGGTGGCAGTAGGACCTCATTCTTTAAACATAGAACGTGGGCAAAGCTGGATGCTGGAACACTCCATAAGTACTGCCCACCTAGGCTGGAGGGCAGAAACATCAAAAACTTCAATGATTCTAATTCTGTAATGCTTTATTTCCTTTCTTTACTGAGCTGAAAGTCATTCTTTTTTTAAGGAAGAAAACCAAAATCCAAAGTGGTTCCTTCCAAAAACCCTTTTCTAAGATGTATAATAGTGTTACTCCTGGCTCATGCTGACAATTGGCAACAGATTCATTTTGTCTGCCAGCTGTCCAGCATACATCCGAAGAAACATAGTACTTCCTCAAACCCACTGCTCCTACTTGGATTCCTTTACCATCTTTCCCCTTTTCCCTTGCCTAAGGGGGAAACAATGGCACTCTTGTTTCTAAATCTGTTGGTAAGTCCACAGTAGGTGCCTTGGGAGAAGGCTGTGTTATGCCCCAGAAGCCGGGACATAGGTGCACAGTAAAACAGGGAGGGGATATTTGTTGCCAATGACTAACTCTGGCAACACTAGGATACACTACAAATGTATTTTTCCAAGTCCAATTCCATAGCCATTTTTCAAATTTAGATTCAGAATTCTGGATTATATCTTCATGACATTTTCAATTTCAAAAAAATAAAAAGGTGTATTATGCAATGGCTAGTTTCAAAAATTTTCCCTCACAGGTGCTGATTTAGAATTTAGTAACCACTGAGCATTAAGATAGTTACCAAAAACTCATACTAGGATTTCACTTTTAGTTTATACTCAGAAAATCTACTTATAGCCATTTTTATAGATCATTTGTGTCTATTTACTGTATGCTTGATTACATCCATGCTAGAGATACAAGAGTTATACATACTACTCCAGAAAAGCTTTTAGGTGAAAAGGAGGAACATTCATAAAATCATATTTTAAAATATATATTTTTGCTAAGGACTTTTTAAATGAAGTATATTCTCGCTGGTTACTTTTTAAATGATTTCAAGTAGTCATAATGGCATTATACATAACTAGACTTTCACCTCCTCTAAGACTTAAACCTTATTATATTGTGGAACGGGGGGCAGAAAATATGAAAGATGGAAAAATAGGGTGAAGGTCTGCAAAATACCATTCTTTGGACTCAATGTGACCGTTTCAACCATTAATTCACAACAGCTGTAGTTATCTGCACTGGACCCATACTGAACAACACTGCCATCAATCAAGGAAACAGGGAGGGATAGGGCGGCTCAGTAGGCCCCTGCTCTTTGTTGCTGAACGCATGGCCCTTGATAGATTCTGGGAGAGGAGGAATCAATGTCTTTAGGTGTGTACCCAGTCCTGAGTCCACCAGGCTCCAATGAATAGCTCCAAAAGCAAGTTCATACAAACAGTCCTAGTTTATCTCAGTGGGTCACAAAACAAAACAAATATATCTAAATGTGAGAATGATTTAAGTAGAGAAGAGACCATGAACAAGGATAGTGGGGGATGAAAGCAGTCAGCATGCATGGCAAAAATGTTCAAAATTGTCTAAGAGCAAATTTAATAAATTTTTGAAAGTAAGGAAAAACAGATTCGTAAGCAGGCCTTGAAAAGTTCAAGGAATTCCACATGGTGCAGTGAAAAAGACTTCCTGGAAGGTGAGAGAGATTCCCATGAATAATCATTGAGAAGAGGAAAAGTACCATATGGGTAGGACCAGAGGGGGGAATATCGATTATATAGAAAAAGTACTGGGAGATTTTGGTAAAACGTGAGTAACTTTCTAAGGCACAATCAAAAGTTAGTGAGTTGTATAGCTGATGTTTGGATACCTAAGCCCTCATCATTCTTATGCTTCGTTAGACAACCAGACTTCTGCACTAGAGAGAAGACAATTTTGTACAAATAAAATTTTGAAATTCAAAATCTAAAGTGGAAATTGATTAACAGGATGCAATAAAATGGATCCTAGAGCTTGCATAAAGGAAAGAAGCCCAAGAGTGTGAATTAGCTTGAAAGAAAAAAAGGAAAGTAAGTTAACTTAAGACATCTTGAAATGAGAGATTAAAGCGATCAGTGTTTAAAACTGAGATTGTTACTATAGGGAAGAATGTGAGCTCTGTGATTTCTATTCAGTTCCTGGCCCTTAATAACCAGTATTTCATCTCCAGGTGCATGGTCTATGCAGCCACCAAATGTCCTTGTCTAAATATCCGGTGAAAATTCCCACAGCTTTTCTGAGATCCTGTAGGATATTTATGGGAAAACCAAGTCCATGTCATGAATAAGTCTTGAGATATTTGCATGAATATCATTAGCAAATGGCTGCCTACCAGATATTATTTCCCTTTTTAGATTAGTTTATAGGGCACAGGAAATGAATTTTCCCCAGAATATTCTGGTTTTATTGCATAAAAGTGACTCTCTTTCATAGCAAACAATAACATTGTGATCTCTGTTTTCTTTAAACTAACCAGATAATATTTGCTTGTTTGTTTTCAAATTTGGGGGGAATATCCAACTTGAAAAGTTCAATTTAAAGCCATCAACTACTTACATTTTAAATTACATGATATACAGCTCTTTACTTTCTCTTTTCTTTTAGTCTTAAAACTTAACTAGTTTTAAGAACTAGTCTTTTATTTTATTTTATTTTATTTTTTTCTTTATTAAGAAATTTTCTACTCACTCCACATACTATCCACAGACCCCCCCTCCTCCCTCCTCCCACCCCAAGAACTAGTCTTAATGGTTGTGTAGCCTGGTGTTCCTGTGCGACTCCCAATAATGGGAGTCAGGGTGTCTCTGACTCTTTTGCCTGAGGTTGGGACCCTTTTCCTCCTACTGGGTTACCATGTCCAGCCTTGATATTAGGGTTTGTGTCCATTCTTATTGTATCTTATTAGGCCATGTTCAATGGATGTCCCTAGGAGACCTGTTTTTTTTTGGGGGGGGGGGAGGAGGAAACAGAGGAGAATCTGATCTAGGGGAAGGTAGTTTATATATATATATATATATATATATATATATATATATATATATATATATATATATACAAAATGAAATTTTTAAAAAGAAAAACATTCTCAGCTCTGTTTCTGGTTTTTGTTTTTGTGGGTTTATAAAGGAATTTGAAAACAAGCATCCTCTAGCAACACAGCACAAGTTCAAATGTCTTCTTTGTGCTTGTTAAGTTGGGTGAAATGAATTAGTTGGTTTTGGGGATTTGAAAGAAAATGAAATAAAAGAAAAATATGATTGTAGATTTTTTTATAATACTAAAAGCATGTCCTCCATAAAATTCAAATGTGATCATTTGAATATTTGCATAATAGAAGATAATTGGGTAAATTTGGATGTTCTTGTGGCATCAATGAAATATCAATGACTAAGAGGTCATTGTCAATTATGAGATTTTCATGATCTCAAACATACTTGATATGACTGGACTGCATGATCAAATGAGATAAGATGTGCCTGATGCAAAGAGAAACAGAAGGCCTATCTCCAACAGTCTCTATCTCTGACACTGTAGGGTTCAGCTGCAGGAAAGGAAGGTGTCTGTAGGTTCTGGATTGGTAAACAGAAGAGTTGATTGAAAGGCATTATTAAACCCATCTGTATGTACCTAAGCTTCTCTGTGAGTTAGGAACTCCAAGAAATCATTCTCTGTATCTATATCAAACCACAAGTGTACCAATACCCATGTGCTCAACATTGTTCTACCTCAGAGTACCAGTACCCATGTGCTCAACATTATCCTGCCTCATATCATTCAATAAGATAAGCTTGTTTGTACCTATGAGCTCTGGGTTTTGTGATCCTTGAACAGTATAACAAGTAAAAAGTTTAGTCAGAACTTAGAGGAATATAAAAAGTGTAGTGAATATACTCTTTAAGCCATGACCTTATGCTAGCCTATATATGATGAACTGTAAACTCCAGTATTTAAAGTTTCCAAAAAGAAATAATAGTCAGAAAATTAAAGACTAGTTCTTTTATAGGAACTAACTAACTGTTAAATTTGTTGGATGTTAATTTAACATCATTGGACTTAAGATCTAACTAGAAATGTTAGTAAACATACTTTTGTTTTGTTTTGTTTTTTATTCTTTGTGGGCCTGCCACCCGCTCCCAAATAAACACAGGGAGACTTATTCCTACTTGTGAATTCCCAGCTTAGCTTGGCTTATTTCTATCCAGCTTTTCTTAACTTAAATTATCCCATCTACCTTTTGCCTCTGGGCTTTTATCATTCTCTATTCATATTCCTTTCTTTCCTTCTTACTCAGTGGCTGGTTGTGTGGCTGTGTGGCTGGTCCCCGCCATCCTCTCTCCTTCGCCTTTTTCTCATTCCTCGTTCTTCTCTCTCTATTCTGCCTGCCAGACTCGCCTATTTCTCTCTCCTACCTAGCTGTTGGCTGTTCAGCTCTTTATTAGACCAATCAGGTATTTTAGGCAGGCAAAGTAATACAACTTTACAGAGTTAAACAAATATAACATAAAAGAATGCAACACATCTTTGCATCATTAAACAAATATTTCACAGCATAAATTAATGTGATACATTTTAAACTAGATATTTCACAAGTTAAAAAAAAGTAAAGGTGATGATAAGATAGGAAAATGAATGTTATCTTAGTGTGAGAATACATGGATTTTCACAATGGTAAAATTGTGGGTAATGGGAAGTTTTCATATCAAATTTGTGTTCCTATTAAAATACTGTTAATAGATTAGAATACTACCAACAGTGCTGAGGGTGCCTGAACGGTACCCTGGTAATCAGATTGGTGAATACCCTAACTGTCATCGTAAAGCCTTCACCCAGTAACTGATGGAAACAGATGCAGAGATCCATAACCATGCACTAGGCTGAACACTGAGAGTCCAGTCAAAGAGAGGGAAGAGGGAATTATATGAGCAAGGGGGGCATCAAGATCATGATGGGGAAATCTACAGAGACAACTGAACCAAGTTCAAAAGAACTCACGAACCTTAGAGTGACCGCTGCGGAACCTGCATGGAACCAGACTAGGCCCTCTGCACACAGGAGACAGTTGTGTACCTGGGTCTGTTTGAGGGGCTGGTGTGATCACGATCTATCCCTGGTGCATGAGCCGGCTTTCTGGATCCCATTACCTATGGTTGGACACCTAGCTCACCCCTGATAAGGTGGGGAGGGGCTTGATCCTGCCTCAACTGGATGTACCAGGCTTAGCTGTACCCCCATGGGAGAACTTATCCTGTTGGAGGAGGGGGAGGAAGGCGAGGGGGGGGTAGGAGGAGGGATAAGAGAGGGATCTGTGGTTGTTATATAAAATGAATTTTAAAAAATTTAATTAAATAAAATAAAATACCATTAATAACTTATCTCATTAAAACTCATTTATCCTGGACCTGGAAGATGGCTCAGTGGGTAAAATGTAGTTGCACAAGCGTTAACCTGAGTTCAGGTCCCCAGCATTCATATAAAAGCTGGAGCAGAATACATCTATTACACTAGTGCTGAGGGGTTGGATGTGGATCCCTGGAGCTCACTGGCCATTCAAGTCCAGGTTCAGTAAAAGACCTTGTTATGGGGAGAGAAAGTCTAACTTGGAGGTCGTCTGCAAGTCCCTCTCCTGGGAGCTCAGGGAATCCCAGGAACAAGAAGAGGAAAGATTGTAGGAGTCAGGGGATGGAGGACAGCAAGAAAGCATGACCCACACTGAATCAACTAAGCCAGGTGCATATGGGCTCACAGAGACTGAAGCAGCAAGCATCAGGCCTGCAGGGGTCTGCACCAGGTCCTCTGCATATGTTAGGGCTGTTAGCGTGGTGTTTTGTGGGACTCCTAACAGTGAGTGTTTTATATATATATATATATATATATATATATATATATATATATATATATACGTGAGTGTTTTATATATATATACATATATATACATATATATACACACACATATATTTTTTTTCCACATCTAACAAAATATTTCCAACACAGTGTTGTTGCATAGGGGTATTAGAAAGGCCTTGACAGGCCGGGCAGTGGTGGCGCACGCCTTTAATCCCAGCACTTGGGAGGCAGAGGCAGGTGGATCTCTGTGAGTTCGAGGCCAGCCTGGTCTACAAAGCAAGTTCCAGGAAAGGCGCAAAGCTACACAGAGAAACCCTGTCTAGAAAAAAGAAAAAAAGAAAAAGAAAAAAGAAAGGCCTTGACAGAATGAGGAACAAATTAGGCTGCCAAAAAATTACATATAGGAATCCTACAAGGAATGCTGAGGCAATGTATACAGAGAATAAATGGCTTTTATTACCCAGCAAATGTTGAGGACCTACTATTACATTTTTTCAATTAGGCTCTAGAAAATGTATCATTATAATTCCAAACAGCTATAGTTTAATGAAGGAGGCATCCAAATAGTCAATTAAAATATGTAAAGACAAGGATCTTGACACAACTGTCGTGGGATTGTCGGGGAGTGTACTCCAGCTTGTTAATGGCACTTTGTTGGGGGATCAGGTTCATCTTTTAGGCAGAAATGCTGCACCAGCGGAGAACTGAGGAGAAAAAGCGTTTATCCAGAAATAAAACATAATTCAGTATGGTTACAAGTAAAGCAGGGAAAGAGAATGGACAAAAAAGAAGAGAGACTGAGGTTGGGTGTCGTAGAGCACATCTTTGATCCTAGTACTCAAAAGGCTGAGGCAGGCAAATATCTGTGAGGTCACGGCCAGCCTGGGATACATAATGAGTTCCAGTACAGCCAGGACTATGTAGAGAGGCCCTGTCTCAAGAAAGAGAGTGAAGGGACTCTAGCCAGCCTGAGCACGGCAAACATGGCTCTGGCAGGCCTTGCCCTTCTCCTCCATTCTCTCTGACTTGCTAAAATCCATTAGATTACATTCCTAACGCTAGCCACCAAGGTCTATTCCCTTTTTTGGCCACTTCCTCCTCCTGAGTCTGACTAACAAAATCCAGCTATCAATGGATTGAAGTCAGCTTCAAAAATCCCCTTTGTCTCACCAAATTAACATGCTCAATTAAAATTAAACACCTCATTCTAGCAGGAAGTTTCCCCTTTTATAAACTGCCATTTTCCCATGTGCCATTTCTGCTGCCTCTCTATCCAGAGGCAGTCCTTTGTGCCTCCCTCCAGGACAAATCCCCCTGTCCCCATTCCCTTGCTCCTTTCCTGATGGGTGATGTCTTTCTGTAGGCTGTGAATATGTGTTGCTCTGATTGGTTAATAAATAAAGCCATTTGGCCTATGGCAAGGCAGCTTAGAGGCAGTCAGGAAATCGAAAGAGAGAGACAGGAAGAAGGCGGGGAGAGATGCCCTCTGCCACTGAAGGAGAAGCAACATCCAACAGACCGGTAAAGCCACGGAACACATGGCAAAACATAGATGAATAGAAATGAGTTATTTTAAGATATAAGAGCTAGCTAGCAAGAGGCTTGCCATAGACCATACAGTTTATAATTAATATAATCCTCTGTGTGTTTACTTGGGGGAGTGAGTGTGAGAGATTTGTCCCAACTGAGCCGGGCAGGACCCAGGAAGTCTTTCAGCTACACTTTCCCCTTCTCCCTAGTCGTCTATCCCTGTCTTTGTCTCTTATTCACTGCCCTCTGTGCCTCTGGGGCAAATAAATCTTTGTGCTAAGATCTTGGTCCTGGGGTGATACCGGATGCTACAGAGAGAGGAGGGAAGCTGAGGAGTGGTGAAAGAGACACTGGAAGGGAGGCTGGTGTGGAGTGCTGGGAACACAGATTTCTGTTGTGCTTTATTGGCTGCATCTTCAAAGAGAGCAGGACACTCTCAACCCAGAGCAAGAGAATGGAGAATGGAGAGGGCACACTTATACCCCCAACTGATAAGATTTCAGTTACATTTTGGCTGTTAAACTGGTCATTGGGAAACATTAATGAGGAGGAAGATACTGAATAATTAGGGAAACCTAAGTTTTTCATGTTCCTTTACTTTTTCACTCTGGCTCTGAAAAATTATATGTCCTTCAGCCTTTGGTAAATGAATTTTTTGGTCCTCAGTTTACTCTTAATCTTTAACTTTGGCCCAGTACACCATCTCTTAAAATTGTTCTACAAACTGAACCATTATAAAAATGGTTTAGACAAATCCATTCATGTTCATCAAACACAAAGTTATTCTCCCAGACCCTTCTTCACTCACAACTATTTTTGTGTAAGTGCAAGCAGAGTCCCTCCACTGTTCTCTTTAAGAGTGGCCTATCAGAATGTACACTAGGCAGGAAAAGGTCACATTATAGTATGTGGGCAGAATCCATTCACACAGGACTTTGTTAACAATGTCCTGGAGGAATCCTGCCCTTCCACAGAACATGCTGGGATCATTTCAGTGCTAAACAATATCACAAACCTGAAACATTCATATTTCAAGAGCTTAAGTGAAAAGGGTAGGGAATAGGAAGACCCTCGTTTCTCCAGGGCAAGAATGGTTCTGAGTTAGTATGTGATATGGAACAAAGCCACTGTAGCAATTAATTGAGTCTGTTAACATCACAATGCCTGAGCAACTTGCCAGGAGCAACACACCTGTGTTTAACAGCATCACAGATGGAAACTTCTGAAGCTAATTACAAGGCTTCTTGACAAGAGGCTCTCAAGTGATGAGTCTTCTGAGATTTTTGCCAACATAACCTATATTTTGCCAGTTATAATTTTAAAAAGTAAAAGCTTCTGCTTGTGGGATGAGAGGCAGGTCCCAGTGTTATCTTTCAAAGCCATTTAAAGTTTCAGGTTGTTTTAAAGACCATATATTTATAATCTTCAACTTCCTTAATTCAGACATTTTGCTGAAAATCAGTTCCATAAAAATTATATGTATTTTGTGATTTTTAAATACAGTGTATTTCTCAAATTGAAGGTTTTTAATTTCATTTTAAATTTAGCCTTGATTTTAACTTGGTGCTTCTAAAACTCAGCTCTAATCAGAAACACAAGTCTTTTTTTTTCTTTTGTTTTGTTTTTGTTTTTGTTTTTTTTTTTAAATACTAATTCCTACCTCCTACTCTTACTGATTCTATTTTTTGCTTTGAGTCTGGAAAGTTCTGTTTATTAGATGCTTCTCTCATAGTTTGGGTGCAGATGTGAGAATGGTTACCATTGTCCGCACAACAAAGCACTTCCAATGATGTCCTTTCCATCAAATGGAGGAATAAGATGACTGCCATGCCCAAGTATGACTATTCTCATTGAGGGCTTTTCCTGCCTGATCTTTGTGACAATAGAGATAAACTCAAACTGGTGTTTTTCATAAGAAAGCCTGCTGCTGACAGCTACCACCAACTTGAATGCTCTCTTAATACTCATCTAAAGTGAAAAAAACCTTTAAAGTAAAGAAGTCCTTTAATCACTAGGACCATTCAGTAAGTCAGCCAATAACATCTCAGCAAAGGTCTGGTTTGTATCAGATCAGTGAGCTTCTGGAGTGAATGTAGGTTGCAAAGGTCTCCCAGAATGCTCATGTGCTTCTACGGTCCCCTAGTGTGTTTTTTTATGGGATAGAATTGACAAAGCAAAAAAAGAAATCTCAAGAAAAACATTTCACATGGAGAACTTAACAAGGAAAAACAACTGCCTTACAGAAAACAGATGGCTGGAGTTGCCAACCCTGAAAGGCTGTCAGCTGGGCCAGCCGGCATTGTCTACACATTTATAAATGAGCGAGGGGGAAGGTGGGGAGAAAAATCCTTCACCAGGGGAGGCCAAGTCTGCATCTCAAATTCAAAATTCATGTTTTGAATGTGAAATATGAAAAATGATTAAGGAATGCTTGTTGCTGTTGTTCCTTTTGAAAGATTCTGACACAACACTTACAACATATGGGAATGTAGAAAGGAAAAGTAGTGTAGATAAAATATTTTCAGCCAGATGTGGTGGTGCATGCCTGTGATCCTATGAGGCTGAAGCAAGAGGGTCTTGAGTTTGAGTTTCACCTGAGCTACAGGAGAGACACCCTGTCTCAAGTGGCAGTAGTAGTGACAGTAATATTGATAATATTTACAGTTCTATGTCACATTTCATTTTTCCTTGATTGTCTAAAACTTTATGGTACAAATAAAAGCCTTGGATGATCAGTGATACTTCCAAAGTCATCTTTATTGTTTGATTTCACAAAGGAAATTATTTTCAGATTTTTATTCCATTAAGGTTGCTGGATTTTCAAACTTAGGTAATTATTTTCCAATTTGAAATTAAAGAATATATTAGCTGTTGTTCATTGGTTCAAACCTTATTCTAATATCTATGAAAGGGACTAAGGGTGTGGCTCAGTTGGTTGAGTGTCTGCCTAGTATGCATGGAGCACTGGGTTTGATGGATACCCCATAAAGCTGGCATGGTGATAGTTGCCTGTAATACCAGGACTTGGGATGTAGAAACTTGAGGATTAGAAGTTCGAGGTCATTCTTTGATACAACATAATTTTGAGGCCAACCTAAGCTACATAAAATCCCCCCTCTGTAGCTAGACTTTTCCTGCCTGGCCCACAGTCAGGACAAATCTCTGTCACCCGCCAGTCCTATAGCCGCTCAGACCCAACCAAGTAAACAGAGAGACTTACATTGCTTACAAACTGTATGGCCATGGCAGGCTTCTTGCTAACTGTTATTATAGCTTAAATTAATCCATTTCCATAAATCTATACCTTGCCACATGGCTCGTGGCTTACCGGCGTCTTCACATGCTGCTTGTCATGGCGGTGGCTGGCAGTGACTCCTTCTGCCTTCCTGTTCTTTCTTTCCTCCTCTCTGTTAGTCCCGCCTATACTTCCTGCCTAGCCACTGGCCAATCAGTGTTTTATTTATTGACCAATCAGAGCAACACATTTGCCATACAGAACATCCCACAGCACCCCTCTAAATAAGTAAATAAATAAATAAAAGGTCTGGGGAAAGAACTTACAATATTTTTTAATTTATCAAAGAAGCATTATAATATCAGGAGAAAACGCATCTTCAAGTAAATCATTCGCATATAGGACATGACTGAGAGCTAAGTGCCTCATACATGCAATAGGACAAAGAGACTCAGTGGAGGGAAAAACACATGATTCTGTGTGTGTGAAATTGGGCTTCAGCAAAACATGCTGATCATATCTACTTTTGTCTAAAAAGATAAAACTCTAGCAACTCTAGCAAATCTAGTGAAATGTGCATTAAGGAATTGTTGACCTTTAGCAATACTCCAAGTGTGTTTTAATAAGATTAAAACCCTTCCAAGAGGTTTTCCTCTGAACTAAATTTGCCTCTTAGACTTGAGAAAACTGGAGGAAAAAGGGTGAGATTCTATGTGTAAATCAATAAATAATACTGGAATATTTCAAACAATAATTTTATGTATGAGAAATAAATGTTGAACTTTGAGTTAATTCAGGTACTGATAAATATTGTAATATTGATATTCCATCACCCACTTGGATTTATTTTTGATTATCATATACTAACATCTATTTTTGAAAAAAATTACTGCTGACATGTACAGACACATGATTAAGCAACCTCATGGACACCAAGAAGCAAGAGTAGCCATATTTTGCATCTATTTTTATGATATGTCATCATGGCCTAGATTCTAGAGACATAAGTAGAAGTTTCCTACCACATCATCATTCCTGAATAACAGTGTCATTTTGGTACAGACAACTTCATAAAAATCAAAGAAAGAAATGGCCCTATGAAAACACTTTGGGAAAGATTACAAACTTAATTGTACACTTTAAAAAATTTGTTAATCAGAGAAAATGAATTTTGTACACTTTTAGAGATGAAAAACACATTATTATCCATGGCTTTCAATATTAAGTAAAAGCTATCTTAGTTTTCTAACAGTATAATTGCATTTAATTTTAACCACATACCATTAACATTCTTTGAAAAGAATAACAGGATTAAAAAACAATAAATGAAAGTAAAATAAGCCGGGCGGTGGTGGCGCACGCCTTTAATCCCAGCACTCGGGAGGCAGAGCCAGGCGGATCTCTGTGAGTTCGAGGCCAGCCTAGGCTACCAAGTGAGTTCCAGGAAAGGCGCAAAGCTACACAGAGAAACCCTGTCTCGAAAAACCAAAAAATAAAAAAATAAAAAAATAAAAATAAAAAATAAAAATACTTCTAACTACATCCCGTAATCTTGGATAAAAGAATGGAGATGGAGAGTCTGCCTGAATCTTTACAAAAGGAACATCTTCTAATCCTAAATTTATCTTTGTAGCTCTATCTCCTGCATAAAGCTACAGATTCATTCATTTGAAGAAGCATTAGTTGCAAAGCTTCAAAGGTATTTTTTCCACTGAAGACTGTATCTATATTACAGTATCTATATTCCAATATTAGCTGGAAAAGACAGATGAGAGAGAGAATAGATAGAATATAAAGGTTTTGTATTGCATAAAATAAATCTTCAAGTTATAGGAATTTTCCTGACTTTTCTATTTCCATTTTCCGTTTCAACTTACAATTATGGGTACATTCAAATAAGGTAAGAAAGAGGGTTGATTTCAAATACACAAATTTTAATTCAGTCTAGTCAACTGAATAGAACCCACCATAGATGACCATGTACTAGCTTCTCAACTCCTTAGAAAACTTCTTCTTACCAAGTCTGGACATCTGCGCAGTTTGTATTTTATGATTGAAATGGTTTATGGAAAATTATTGCCGTACATGCAGTTGGGTGTTTGTAATAGTGCCCCAAGCGCTTTGAATGTTCCCTGAAATGGCCAGTGCCTCCCCACTAAGAGAAAAATTACTTCCACTCACAAAAGAGGCAGTGCAATGACTTCTGATGAGCCCTACTCCTTGGTGTCATGAGTGTTGCTTACAAACAGTGATGTAAAAAGCAAAGTGGTTTTTTTTTTTATGAGTAATGCACAGATTAATCTTAGTTTTCTAATTCTTTGTTCTTAGATTGTAAACACTAAGACCACATCCCAAAACTTGTGAAATCTTCAGGTGAATAGCAAATAACTAGCAACTGAACACTCAATATTGGTCTCTTTAATAATTTCATAAATGAGGTTAAAATAAAAACATTTTAATTTAAATGTATGTTTAAATTGGCAGTGGTTATAATTGTAAGAGTAAAACAGAAAATTAGAAGCTGACATTTAATTGAGAACTTAAAATATGCTAAGCATAGGTGTGTTCTACATTTTAGATACAATTAACCCTCAAACACAGTTTCCAGAGAGATAATTAAAATCCACTGGCAGCATTATTGTTATATATGAACAATGGGTCTAGTTAAAAGGTACATGTATATTTATATATAATTTTGTATCTGTGTATTATGTGTATAGACATTGTCTTTTATATCAATACCTATACATTGGAAGCTATAGATTTTGTTCTTTTTATAAATATTATATGTACATAATAGTTTATATGCAAAAGGATGAAATTTTATGTTTGTGTATTCATACATGCAGAGAGATGCATGTAAGCATTCTGAAATATGATCCTACCTAGCAAATTATGTGCCAATGTGGAGAACAGGAAAGAAGAAAGTCAAGTTTCCATACTTGACATACATTTTAATGTTATTTAACTACAAATGAATTTTTTGCTTTATGCTACATTTATTTTAATATCTTTAACTAAATTTATTTAAATTTAACTAAATTTGTTTATTTAACTAAATAAATTTAACTAAATTCATCCTCATTTGCATAACTACAATCCTTTTACCTGCAAGTGGATTTTTTTTACTTTACCTTACATTTATTTTAATACATTGAATTTAACTAAACTCATCCTCATTCACACAACTACAATCCTTTTTTTTTTCATAATATTGTAAACCCATTGTCTTGTAACATAAGTTTAATTAAGTTTAGTCGGTAACACTTAGAAAGCTGCCAGCTTGCTTCACTCCCAGATTCTCACAATCTGGATTTTATTTGCATTTTGACTATTGATGGCTCAGATTTTTTATTGCCACATAATATTTGCTAGAGCAGAATTCAGATGTCAAATAAAATACTTTATATCATTAGGATAACAGAAATATTTTTTTATAATTAATACCTTTTTCTTAATTCATGTCCTTTCTCAATAAAGCTAAATTGGTCCATCTTGGAATTGATTGCTTTGTTTTCTTTTGCAGTATTGGGGACTGAATCTAGGGCCATATGCATTCACCATGAGCACTCTGTCACTTTCTATCCTCGGGTCTTAAGACTAATCAAACTGACTCTACAAGCAAAACCATAAGCCTGAGTCTTCAGATGTAGTTAAAGTGTGTGAATTATACAACTGGCCTTTTACAGGATACATTATAGTTCAAGATATAAAAAAAAAATTGTCAAAGAAAATAAAATTTTATCTTAATCTTCTGACATTTTAATATATAGGTCATATAATAAGAGCATATTTATCAGGCCACCTCAAAATCTAAATTTAAAAGATTTATTGTTTTAAATTCTGTGTAAGTATGTAATTCTGTGTTTTTAATTCTGTATACAGGTATATGTACACTGATTGCAGGTGCCTTTGGAGGCCAGAGTTGTTGGATTCTCTGGAGCTTGAGTTACATATGGTTGTGAACTATGTGACATAGGTGTGGGAACTGAAATCAGGTCCTTTGCAAGAACAGGACCCGCTCAGCCTTTTCTCCAGCCCTCCAGATCCAACTTTTATATTGATTCATATTACTTAAGTCATTTTGAAGGAATAGCTAGGAAGGTAGACTTATGATTATCATTTGACAATCAGGATTTGGGCAGAAGTCAAAATTTACTGAAGTACTTTTATTTTGCACTGGAATTTTATGTAGTATTTCAATAGAGTTCACACCTTTCTACTTAAATAGGGATATTATTCACTTAGACAAATGAAATTGGCTCATTTTCCAAATTTGTTAGCCATGGGTTCAAGAAACAATTTCCTTTCTTTTATATTGGAATAGAAGCAATAGTTCATGTGCATTTGGGGCCTGAGTTGGCTCCCAGGGCACAGGAGATGGTGAGTTCGGTGGGGGGATAGGTAGATCATCTGGAAAAGAGGTGCTTGTGTGGTTCTCACTAAGGTTGGTCCTGCCAATCAGTGCAAGACACTTGTCAAACACAGAACACAGGTACAGGGTTTCTCAGGCCTGATAAAGTTCAGACCATCTAAAGGGAGCATCACATTTGACCTCCCAGTGTATTTTACTCAGTGATGCAATGAAAATTGTTTACAAAGTTTTCCATGAGTGGAACAAAATGCATGGGCAGATATATCCAGCCCAAGACTCTGGGTAGAAACATTTGACGTATGGTATATTCTCAAAATATTCTTTCTAACCTCTGCCTAGTTTTAGTATCCATTAACGGCTTGTTTGCTTCCTTTAGTGGTTTCATAAGAAATGCAAAAGTCTAGGTCATTTTACTGTGTCTACTTGCAAAATTTTAATAACTGCATAGTTCATTGAAATAATTATGTGTCTATTAATATATAGATACACACAAATCTCTTTGTTTTGGCAGCTAAGTGGTTACAGAAGCAAGCAAGCACACCTAGATTACAGATCATGGTTTTTAATATCATACCTCAGCAGAAGTTGTAGGGCCACTTTGAAAAAATGCAAGATCTTAGGACTAGGCCAAGGCATACATAAAATGGATCATATTGAAATGTCAAAGAAGAAGTGAAAATTTGAAAAGGGGTACATATAGTGGGGTTATATCAGAATTTTAAAGGAGCATGTATGATGATGGTGTGTCAGAATTTGAAAGGAGGTACATATGATGGGGTTGTATCAGAATTTGAAAGGGGTATACATGATGGTGTCATGTCAGAATTTAAAAAGGTAGCGTGTATGATGGGGTTTAGTCACAGGGACACAGAAGCCAACAGTTCTAGAAGTATAAATCAGTATCTGAGAATACATGCTGACAAATAAACAAACAACTCACAAAGAATTTCAAATAATTTGTGTGATACTCCAACTTCAAGGAGATAGAGAGTAACTCCACTCTTTAAAATATGCGCTATTCACATTGAGTCCTTTCTAAGAGCACAGTATGAAGAGAAGTAGTAAGTGAAGATAGCCAGTGACCACTACACAAGTCAGGTGTTCAAGTTTAATATCATTGCTGTAAATCACACTGACAGTCAAGTATTATACTTTACCTGTGAAAGTTTCCTCTCAAATACTCATACACCAGTCAGTCCATGAAAAAAAAAATCACATCCCAAATGAGGGACATTCTACAAAGTACCTCATTAGATCTCCTCAGCTTTTCCAAGTCATGAAAATTAAGAAAGATTGGTAAACTGTCATAGCCAAAGGGCACCTAAGGAAATGTGCTCACCAGATGCAATGTGGTGTTGACTGGGATACTGAGACAGGAAAGGGTCATGAGGTAAAAGCCAAAGAAATGTAAATAAAGCTTGTTTCTTAACAATGAAATATCAATATTAGTTCATTATGTCTCAATATGATGTCTAGAAGAGGGAAAAATGGGCCTGGAGTACCCTTGGAAACTTTTATACTGTGAACCAAGCCAAATACATGTGCAAAAATATTCAGCCTGAAGACTTCATGTTAAGACATCAGATTTGGTGTATATTTGCAAGAAGTGTATTTTTTTAATGACCAGCTATTAGGGCATAATTAAAGTATATTTGGGTAGCACTCAAAACTACCCAGGTATATAAAAACACAGAAATAAAGATACATTTCTAATTTAAAAAATTATTACCAAAATAATATCACTTTGACATATAATTACACCATAAAATCCATGCAGAATAGAAAAAAATATGTACTCTGGGGCTTTAAGGAATAAAAAAATCATCACAGAGGCCCCAAGGCTGAACTGAGCCCTGTGATTCCCACTTTAGCACCCTCCCCTGGAGGGTGTGTTCCCTTGTGTCTTTATTCTTAGATTAGGGAAGTGTTCTACATATTAATACGCTGTAAGGCCTAAGCCACATTTGACACAACTATGATTAAGTTTATTGAACAGAAATCTGGACTTAGCAGTGTCATCATGGTTCCATGCAGCTAGTGATAAGGATGCTGAAACTTAGTAGGTGTGTCTTCAGGTGTGCACACAGCATAGAAGAGAAGGATGAGGTTTAAATTACTCAAGGAGCATCATGCTATAGACAGAGAGTTAAAACTCATTACTTTCCTTTAGATTTTTATCGTGACGCTCTCCCTTCTTTTTTTTTTTTTTTTTTTGATGTGTCATCTGGCTTTGTGAAGGTTTGATGTGTAAGAGAAGAACCAGGTTCCATCATTGGAAGACACAGTCATAATTTTCATTGTAATTAGAATTACCCTCAGGGAAGCCTGGAAGAAGTCATATGTCTTAGGCCCTGTTCTTCTAATGAGAAAAGTCCCTTTAACAATTCTTACGTCAAAGGCAATGAGAGAAGTTGCGTGAAAAACCATTTTCAGCTACCAAGCACTCCACAAGCACGCCTTGCTAGCTGGCCCACACTTGTGTTCTATTTTTGGGTGGATATTGAACTTGGGAGGATGACACAGGAGACTTTTCAGTTGGAGACCAGCCTAGGTTAGTTACACTGTAAGATCCCATCTCAAAAACAAACCAATCTACTTAAAATGCACCAAAAAGTATACCTTGCTTTTAAAGTATTTTAGTGATAATCATTATTATTTTATTTAAAATAAATTACAAAGTAGCTCTATGCACTCCCTTTAGGAGATATTTACTGTGAGCTCGGGAAAGCAGAGACTATAACAGACATAGTAGGGAGGTGGGTCACATGAACTATGATTCCAAATTGCTTGACGTAGAGTTGGAAGTGTACGAGCATCACCTGAGAAAAAGCAACAACGGTGTTCTCAGACACTCTAGGCCTGTAGTAATAATAATGATAGGGCCACATATTCATACATGCACTTTCCACATCTTATCTGATACATACTTATATCAAACTGAAGCAGAAATTAGTTTCCTACTTTATAGATAAAGCAAGTAGAGCTCTTGAGACAAAATAATTTTACCAAGTTAATGGAGAGCCCGTTCTCAAAGCTTTTTCTGTATGACACCAGGAGTCCATGCTTCTGAGACCTTAGCTGGGCTGTGTGAGCCATGCGAAGTAGAGGACCAATTTGACTGGGATGAGTTATTAATATTTCTGGTTCTCTCACTCACTAAAATATATAGTCATATGGATCATACGGTGAAAGAAGGGATAAAATTATAGCTTAGCTATACTTGTTTAAAACAATTTTGAACAAAAATGTCTTTAAAATTGCGAAGTCCTTTGAAAATCTACTCTTCACACTAGACATATCTAAACATGTGTAATTCTCCGACAAAATACCAGTCTTCTTACTTTTATAGTAAATGCTTAACCTTTATGATAAACACACACTGTGCAGATAAGTTCTCCCATGTTTCACACATTTTACCATAACTACAATTTTATGTGCATTCCTATATATTAGGTGCCATTATTTTTATGTATTTTTTATTGAAGATATACTTTTTCATTTGCTTTTTAATACAGGGTTTTCTGCATACCCTTGGCTTTACTGGCACTCACTCTGTACACCAGACTGGCCTTGCACTCAAAAATCCACCTGCCTCTGCCTCCTGAGTACTGGGATTAAAGGCATGTACCACTACACCTGGCTCATTAAGATCTACTTTAAATTGACCTCCATATAATACAGAATGTGAAAATTTAAATTTGACCATTTATGTAGTTTTCTCTATTATATGTACAAACATAATGTGGATGCATAAAATAATACCTGTTCTTTAAAATTATCTCTTGGGCCACTGCTGACTAAAGTCGCACTTTGGGAAATACACAAATGATTCACAGGATTTCAGAATGTCGCTAAGTCAGAAGATAGATCATGACATAAAAATATAGTTTGTAAATTGATTAAACCAAATTATTCTATTAAAATAACATTAGAAGCCTATATAAAGACAATATTGCTAATGCCATCATAATAGTCCTTGCTTTATTTATAAGAATGTACTGTATGTAGGTCTAATACCTCATTCTGCTCATTAGGATTTTAACAAATAGTAACCTTAAAATAATAAATATTATTATTAAATACTCATGAAAATATAATACTTATCATTATTTATGCCATCCCCTTAATTTCCAAAGCACTCTTACATAGATTACAAGTTTACAGAGTCAACCATAAGTTGCGTGTATTTCACCTTAATTGTTTCTCTATTTTTTCAGTATTTAATGCTACAGACAAACAAATATATTCTTACTATAACTATCCTGCAATCTATTCTCAATGTAGCCATTAAAATCATCCTCTTAAATGGCATCTCAGCCATGTCATCTTCTTCAAGA
Source organism: Peromyscus eremicus (assembly GCF_949786415.1). Lineage (NCBI taxonomy): Eukaryota > Metazoa > Chordata > Mammalia > Rodentia > Cricetidae > Peromyscus > Peromyscus eremicus. The sequence continues at coordinate 62,082,822 of NC_081429.1, read as the reverse complement.
CTCAGTAATGGCACCCAAACACATTCTGTCCTGTTAACAAATTCCTTCTTACCTTGAGAATTGCATGATTTCCTTCCCTCTTGATATTCACACCTTACAGGCGTATCTGCTGTTCTCTTACCATTGCTGCTCCCCATTCTCTGGACTATTCATTCTCATTACGATTATTTTCTTGTGCCAGTTCAAAACCTATATTCACCTCAGCAAGAACTACTTACATCTTTCTTCTGAAATGACACATAAAATTCCCAGATGCCTGGTCTCTAGCTTCATACCACCACACAGAGTATGCAATATTAGCTGCCTCCTAATCCACTGAGCCCTTCACCTACCTCATCTGTCACAGTGGAGGACTGAGGAGAATTATGGGGAAGTTTGTAAACTCACACAGGCTCCCAGTGGCCACTGGGAGCTGGCATATGATCCAGAGTTTCTTTTCCATCTTGTACTATAAGCCCTAGCTTGAAGCTGTGCCTACTGTGGGATGCATTTCTGGTTTGGTTGTTGCTTGTGTGTTTTTTCACAGTGTTTCTTTCTGCCCAGTTGTCTAGGATAAAAGAAAGTGACACTTCGTCCTAAGTTTCTGACTGCATTTTTTTTATAAACTTAATCTTTCATTTACTCTATTAGAATTAGGCTTCTTCAAAGGCATTGATTTAGTATCAGTTCAACAGCTGGGTCCTGAACGCCCTGTGTCCCTTGTATTTGGACTGCAAAACAAAATAAAAAAAAATCCTGTTATCTGTCAAATTACAGTCTGATTAAACAGGCATTTAAGCAAATATAAATCAATTTGGGGTAATGAAAGAGATCCATGGAGTCAGACTAATGAAGAGAGACTTCGCAGAAGAGCAGCACTTAAACCTGATTTGGAAAAGGAGTGAGATATAACTAGGCTTCAGGAAAGAATGACAACATCACAGCAGCAACAAATGTCCTGCAGATGGTATTCATAGGTGTGATGTGTGCATTCTTGAAATAAACAAAGAGCTCATGGGTGAAATTCCTGAACAACTTGAGGCAAGTATGAAGATTAATTTGCTAAGCATTACTGGGTTAGAATTTTGCTTCCAATCTGTTTTTTAGACCTTGAAGAAAGAGAAAAAACAATGCTCGTGTGGATCATCTGCAGAGCAGATGGTGGTAGGACTGGGCGTGGATACTCAGAGGCATTCCTCCCAAGCAGAACCCCTGCTGCTGTGGCGCAAGCTTGGGCCTCTGAAAACAGAGCATGAGCTTCCTTGAGAGTTCTCCTAGCAATTCAAAAACCAAAACACAGATAAAAGAAAGAAATTATTCACCCCTACTAAGAACCTTGATTTCAGTAAACAAATGGGTGGAAAATTGATTACTTTTACCTAGTTAGAAGAGCAAATGCTATATTTTCCTCAAAGGAGAGAAGAGAGAAATAAATGAAGCTTTTTTTGTTCTAAATTTTAAGTTACAAAACTGGACTTGTTAATGGTGATATAGGTTAGCCTCATAAGGAAAAGCAGTGGCTGCAATATATTCTTTGTAATCATACTCAGAGTAAAGTCAAACAAAGGTATGTGTGCATACATAATATGCATGTACATTGTTAGAGTTTGTACTTTGTATTGTACTTCGGAGTTTTCAAATAATCTGACAATAAAATTCACTATATATCACACTAAATACAGAGTTACACACATGCATATATATATACTCTCATCAGAAAGTTTGTTTTAATCCTGGTGAATTTGGAAATACAATAGTACTTACAATTCTAACAAATAACATGAGACACCAGATCACTAACAAGTCTGTGTAGTAAGTTTCTGTAGCCTGAAGCACACTATGGGCACTAAGTAGCATGACTAATGCAGATGAAGCATTCTCTATTTGCTTCTGAGTAGGAACAGATGCCTCATATCCTTTAGAGAGGAAATTACATTCTACAGAAGAGGACCTCAGTCCTGCCAAATTAATAAGATAAGAAATTTCGATAACTCCTGGGGTGCATTATCACACAATTCTCTGATATTACAGTGAGCCATTCTGAACTGGTGCTTCCTTGAGTTTGGAACTCATGCAAAGCTGAATTTTCCTACTCCACAACAAGAATCACCTTCAAAGATTGCAAGCTACTTCCTCAGTCCCTACATGTATGAAAAAGTGGACATGATGAGTGCTTCCATATAACAAAGCAGCAGAAACAATTTAGCAATTATTATTAAGTAGTGAGCACAAGAGTTTCTCCAGTAGGATCTCTACTATGCAAATATAATATTTTAAAGAAAAGCAAGCACTTGCACAGCTCCTTAGATCATAAAGGAAAACTAATATATGAAGGATGAGGAGGTGAGACTATGAAAGTGACTGAGATGAGAAAATGTCCTTTTTTACATGAGAGAGGGAAGTACAAGACAGAAATTGAGATCCTAGTCCTTAATAACATGGCATTTCCATAGGACCTTAATACCTAGTTAACTTAATAAATTCACAAAGATATTGAATGAGTGGAGTTCATCATATAGAAGAATAAAACTGTGAGTCTAATATTTGGACACACTCTGATTGAAACAGTAGAGTTAAGGCAAAGGACAATAAATTTGGACCATGTTACATGTACTTCAACCATAGAATAGCCTACATAGAGGGTTTTGATCTCAGTGAGGACATTTAAATAATATTTGAGTAGATGATCAATAAAGAAACTATAAAAATTCTTTACAAATAGCTATCAGGATACATAAAGACTTAAGAGAATACATATGTAAAAAATTTCACAACTGGTTTGAAAGGTAAATTGATTAAGGATAACATGATAAAAGTCTTGATTATTGTCTAAAAACATTAAAGTTACACTGTACCTACAGCTGGCTTTTAAATTAAAATTATCCAAATAGTATATAAAAATTAGGAAAGTAAACGTTATTGTGGATTTTTATGGTTCATCCTCTTATCAGCAGAAGGAATACATATTGAAATGCAAGAAGAATCTAAATGTCTTTTTTCTTAAATTTTATTCTCAGCACCTAGACAGAGCAGGACAGAGATTGGCACAGGCCATATCATAGTGGTGTGTTTCTATTTCCTGCTCACAATCAGGCCCAGTGTTTGGTGAAAAAAGAGTGCCATAAAAATACTTTAATTTTAGGAAAAAAATGAAAATTCTACATTATTTTTAAACAAGTAAAAAGGAATACTTTATTAGATGAGCCACAGAAGTTCTGGAGTCTATTTAAGTAACAATTAGAAGCCCAAGATGGTTATTTTGTCTTGAATCATAAAAACAAGATAGATGCAAAAAAATAAAAGAAAACTAATTTCAGATCAAACTTTTGCATTAAAAGCTGACTATGAAGAGAAATAGCATGAAATGGAAAGCTTGCAAATGAACGGGGGAAAAAAGCTTCCAAAGTGTCAGAGAAATTAGGCAGACCGGAAAACTATTTGCGAAACTATGTTACAAGGCTTTTCAAAGCCACCAAGAAGATCCTTTAAAATGTCAAATAGAAGAAAGGAATCCAACCAGAGAATCCAAAGGAATCCTAAAAATAAAATGATGTGTTTGAAGAATATTCAATGGATCATTGGTTTTCAGTCCATTTTGATTTATTTATTTGATAATTTCAATACTTAAAAGTACAGTTTCAGTGGACATTTCAGAAATACTAAGTAAATTTTCAAAAACATCATTTATTCATAAAATTTGACACAGAGAAATACTTGAGAAACTATATTTTATACACAAAATTATGAGAGAACATAAGGGTTAGATATTGAACAATGAGCCAATCGTGTGACTTCTCAGAAAAAAAATAAGCAAAATTTTTTTAAAAAGTGAATTATCAACATTATCCCCATTTGTAAACAGATTCCTTTGAATGTTTTGGTAGTCTAAATTTTAATGACACCCATGTGATCTGGTGGAATCTACTTCATTGATGTGATACATACATCATATGTGCTTACTATAACAGATCCCACAGAGGGAATTAGGGGCTTGGAAATGAAAATAATGCTTAATTAATCTGTTAGAATTGTCAAGCTAAGTAGGCATTTAACATGAGAACTAATAGATGTAGTTTATTTGTGTTTTCAAAGAGTATATAACAAGGATAAGACCAAGACTGCTTAAATATTGACTCCTCACTGGATTCAGAAAATGCTTTGTCAGAAAATCTCCCAAAAAGTGTTTCTTCAGATAGAGAGAAGGCCAAATATGGAGCTTTACAAGATTTTGAATGCTATAACTACTATAGCTAGAAGAGTAACCCAGATTATCACAGATAATATCAGAGTGATATTTTTTTAGTTTTATATTAAAATCTATCTACCTATCTTCTTTTGGACCCTGGGCTGCCCCAGTCAAATTTTTGGATAAGAAGACTAAGAAGAAAAGGACAAAGAGGAAGAAAAGGTAGAAGAGGCACAGAGCAAAGGAGAGCAAATTTCTCTCTTCCCTACTACTGTGTGCACATCTATGGGTAAGTCAGCACTTCAGCATTTGGACCCAAATCTTCACAGATACTACTGGATAATCTAAAACTCCTCTGGAGAATAAAATAAAAAATTACAAGTGACTATCCTTAAAGATGATCCTTGATAGGCATATGAGGGACTAATGAACTTCCTTATGGACAATTCATTTGCATTCATAGAGAAGATACTTTTACTCTGTTGGGAGAAACCTTCACATACAAAACAAGCTCATTGTGATGGGAAAAACCCAGAGAAATAATCTCAGAATTTTGTAAAATAATTCTTGAAGATAGTCAATCATGGTGCTAGTCTTAATACTGACATTTTTGAAGACTATACATACACACACACATACACACACACATATATACATATATATATATTATGCATATACATATATAGTAATATCTAGGACTTAGAGAAATGCAGCATTCAGATTAGGTTTCTACATTTAAATAAATATGCATAGAAATCCCTAATGATGTCTAATATGGTGTCAAAAATTTAATACTTTGCATCAATCAAAAAGATTTAGTTAGGAATTATAAGGTGTAAATAGGTTAAGAAGTATGTTGAAAAGCCTTTGTCTTGGGCTTTTCTACTTGTTCTACTACTGTGGTAGAACACCATGACCAAAAGCAACTTGGGGAGGAAAGGGATGATTTCATCTTACACTTGCAGTTAATAGTCCCTGGAAGGAGTCAGGGCAGGAACTCAAGCAGGGCAGGAAGTGGGTTAAAAGCCATAGGAGAGTGCTGCTTACTGACTTGCTCCTCAATTTGTTCATCCTTCTTATACACCCCAAGACCATCAGCATAGGGCTGGCATCACCTACAGTTGGCTGGGCTCTCCTGAATTAACTGTTAATCAAGAAAATGCCCCACATACTTGCCTACAGGACAGTCTTGTTTCTCAGTTCTTATCTCTTCTTTACTTATTTGTCTAAGCTCTTGTCAAGCTGACGAAATTCAACCAGGGTATCTTCTAATGCCCATATATTCTATAATCAAAGTTTTTTTTTTCCTGAAACCTCATTTTTCTACAAAGATGTTTCATCTCAAAAACATGATCATTAATTTGCATAGACTTTACCCTTAGCCAAAAGTAAAAATTCCTAAACTATAAGAGCAGTGGTGGAGTTCATGTTAACTCTGATACCATCTCCAATAACAATGCTAATGAAAATTTTGGAAAGTGCAATATAATTTCTCCAGGCAAAGCCATGTCAACTTTCTTCTTATCAAAACAAGAAAACAGGCTGTTTGGACCTGACTTGGGTCAGGAAGAAGCTACTCTCAGCCTTAACCATAGAAGCTACTTGTTGCAGTAAACAGAGGTAAATGCCAAGACCTATGGCTGTACAGATGCTAAAAATAAAGGATGGTTGAGAGAATAGCCCTAAACAAGACATTTATACCACCTCTCTAAGGCTCAGAGAACATTGTGGAAGAGGAGATGGAAAGAATGTAACAGATGGGGGATGTGAAGAAAATCTGAGCAATACCACTTTCTAAACAAGACATAGCCATGGCAACCAGAGACTTACAGCCATCTATACTGGCACTTGGGCCACAGAAGTCAGTTCCTCCTAACAGTCACCTATATAGAGAGAAAGGACTTATGAGGCCTTATCACACATTGCTGCTCTATTGTTGGATAATGAATTCTGGAAGAGAGGGAATCATAGTACCCAGTTGTCTACCCAGCGGTGAGCCAGCCAGGCTATAATGGTTAGTTCCAAACTCAGGATTCATGAGGACAGCCCTAATTAAACTCTGTGAGACTTTAAACAAAACTAAAGTCAGTAAACAGTGGAAAGACATTAAGGGGGAGGAAGCAGCACTGTTTGGGGTGGGAAGGAAATAGGAGAGGGCGCAGGGGAGAGGGACTAGAATATATATCATACATGTACGAAGTTGGAAAAGAACAAAAGTTACAAAAGGGAAAGAGAGAAAACCGGTGAGGATTCAGCGAAGGCTTTTCCCTTCACTAACCTTGTGTGTGGCTCCAGAAACTAGCTGGGAAGAAGACTGACTGTACACTTCAAATGAAATCATTTTAGAGGTAAAATGAATGTAATAATACTTGCTGATTAATAATCTTGGAACATTAATATTTGAAAGATAACTAAAACTCTCCACAATCAAGAAGAAAATATTAGTTAATATACTTAGTGTGAGGTATAAATTCCATCAAATTCTAAACATGAGTAATTCTTAAAGAAGCACACAATGCAATTTTATTCATAGACATCTTATAGACACCAAGAAAAAGCAATGACTTTAACCCTTCAAATCACATTTTATAAGGGCTACTTGTCCAGTTAAATTGCAATTAGAAGCTATTAATGCAACAAAAGATGGCTTCTCTTTTCATTGGGTTGAATCTAAACTCTCTATTTCTGTTTCATTTTTTAAATTGTTTGCTAGTTTTATATAAATTTATATATATATATATATATATATATATATATATATATATATATATATATTTATTTGAGACAAGGTTTCTCTGTGTAGCCCTGGCTGTCTTATAACTCACTCTGTAGACCAGGCTGGCCTCAAACTCACAGAGAACCTCCGGCCTCCACCTCCTGAGTGCTGGGATTAAAGGCATGAGCCACCACCACCCAGCTTGCTTGGTAGTTTTAAAGCAGCAACAGCTTTAGAAATTTTTATCAAGACAAAGCAAGAAAATCAGTGAGTAAATAAATAAATAAATAAATGTCCATGGCTAGCGATATTGGCATTTCTCTTACTTAATAGACAGATTTAAAAAAAAAAAAAAAACAGAAGATGAAGAATTTTTTACATTTAATTATTTTTATTATGTGTGTGTATGTGCATGTGCGTGTGTGTGTGTGTGTGTGTGTGTGTGTGTGTGTGTGTGTGTGCATGTCCACAAGTGTACAGATGTAGAGGTCAGAAGACAGTTTGTGGATGTTGGTTCCATGTAAATTCCAGGAAGGGCATTTAGTTTTCTAAACTCCAATAACTTACTACACCATGTGGTAGTAGGAAGCATAGGTAGGTCAATGTTTTCAATGATATATTCATTGATTAACATACAGATCACCTGCTGTGGGGATCCATATTTATACTCTCTAATGTGCCATGTGACATTCTACCATGTAGGTCCCAGGAATGCAATTCAGCTGTCAGGTTTGCCAGCAAACACCTTTACCCAATAAGCCAACTCACTAGCCAGACTTTTTGAGAGGGAGACTACACCATAACATTTACTAAAAGAGAACCTTTATTTCCAGCTCTTAGAAGGGCCTTAAACGCATATTTTCAAAAATGATATAGGTGCTGTATGGCATGTAATTTCAAGCTTAGTGCAGTGCAAGGGCTGTAAAGTTTTATGTGTAGCCTCGGTTGTTATGGTTTGCTTTAATTTATGTAATTATGTAGGAGGTCAATATGAAAAATTAGCCATCACATATAACTGGTAAACATTCCTGAACAATGTATCCTTTAGGAATCAAACTAAGAGACTCACAGTCTACAAGGTCAAATGAAAGCAGTCACCAGTCGGGCCACTAAACGACTGTGATTGTTTCCTTCCCGACATTACAACTGCACTTTGGAGATGGTTTAACAGGCAATAAATTATATCAGAATACGCTCTGGTAACCTTAAAATCCCAGTGTCTATGTAGGCAGTAGTTATTTTTTTAACTCACAAGAAAACTTCAACGTGGTTTTGATCTCTTCACTCCTGCTTTTAAAATTTAAAAAATGATTTTCTGTGTGTAATAAATGCTCCCCTATTCTTCCCAGTCTTTTGTCCTACAGTGAGCTTAGGGACCTTTGCATTAGTCACTGGGTCACTATTCAAATACACAGAACTTCAGAAGAGAACAAGAAGCTATTTAGTCTAATTTCTTAGGAATTCCTTAGAAAGTATCCATGGTAATAGACCCATTGACTGGTTACTCTCAAAAATGAATATGCTACCTCCAAGGGATCCTGTTCCATTTTGTTAGGTCAAAGTATTAAAAATATCTCTTGTAGAGAATGCCACATGTCACATTAGAGAGTGTAAATGTGGAACCCACAGCACATAATATGTATATTGCTCATTAAATGTGTCACTGAAAGCATTGACCTACTCATGCTTTCTAAACCACGTGGTTCTAGGAAGTTATTGGAGTTTGGAGAAATAAATGCCATTTATTTCCTATTTTATTCATCTCTACTCTACAGCAAAAACTTTTCCAAACATTTTGAGATATATTAATAACCCTTCCCACTTTATTCTTATTTTCTGTGATTTAAACACAGTAACCTTTCCCTTTTCTGTTACAATGGATATCCATATTTTCTCCTTTATATACTTCCAAAATGCATCTTCTTTTAACTAAAATAACCTTTGTCAAAGAGTGTTAAGGTAGGTTACAAATGGCTTGGTACTTTATATTAAATAATTACATAATGCCAAGGAAAGTTATCTTCATTGTGAAGACGTAATCTAGACTACAGATTTCACAAACAACAACAACAAAAAACTCACAGTGAAACTGTCAGCTACTGGCTTTCTGTTGTGTTCACAACTGGAGACACGAAGTGCTTCAGGAGAAATGAAAATGAAGATCTCCTGCAGACTGGATGGATACCTGGCATGTACCTATCACTTCTATTAAGGTCCTATTTCAGTTAGTCACCATCCAAAATAAATTATCAAATTGTGCTTGCAAAATCTAAGCAACAGCATCAGGAGCTGTACCTAAGTGATCCAGTTCTTACATAGCATATGCGTGGCTCTTGGTTCTATCCTCAAACTGCCAGAAAATAAAATGCATAAAACCCATATACATTATTCCATAACTCTTTTCTTTATATCTTAACTACAAAGAACACTAGGGTGGCCTCTAAATTTCGTCTCCATAATTATTTAAAATTCAACATTAACTGAGATTCTTCCACTAATTACATGTTTCATAGTTCTAAATAGCGTTGGTAAACTCTCTTTGGAGTAATGATATAAAAGCCATTTTGATTTTTAAAAGCCCCTTTGCTTTTGACAAAGAAATTACATAAGCATAGAGATTATCTCAAATTGAACGTCTGGGTCTAAGAGTCTGCTAGTTACATCACTAGGAAAACGTCGCATTATTTTTCTTACTCAAGAGCTTTAAAATAAAAAGCATCAGTCCCTATTCCTGAATCAGTAAGAAGAATCAAATAATCAGGATATGAGCAGAATTTCCACATTCTCGGTGCCTAACTAAGAAGGGTTGATACCCTCTGCTTTACCTACCACAAGCACACACAATACCACTCCTGGCATACTACAAACTAATCCCAAGACAATATTACCATTATTATTTGCAGTTTGTGACCTATATCCTGAGATTTACATGTAAGGTTGAAATACAGGATCATTTAGCTAGTGCTTGATGGAGCTAGCATTTAAGCTGGGGTTTCTAACACCAAGCACAATATAAGCAAGGTCACTGGTCTATGATTTCTAGACGACAGATCGAGATTCCAAAATCTTCTGGCTTAGTCTTCTGTTGTTTCTTCAGGTACATCAGCAGGTCAAAGAGTATGGACAGCCAAGACGGTAAATACCACACTAAAGTCAAGGCACAACGAAACTTTCCTCATCATGAACACTGGAAAAGCTTCTGGGGAAACGCAGTTACAGCACACTCACTGCTCCAGTCCTGGACTGAATTAGCTCCCTATAGGGATCACTGCCTTGTATCCTGGCCCTACTGTTCCACCCCTTGTGAAAATAGCTGGGACAGGAATTGGGATTTTATGTTCCAACTTCTGCAGAGGCTGACTCTTTGGAAGGGCCTGGCCTTTTCTGGACCGGTACCAGCGTTACCACAGAGATTGCCAAAAAGTCTTTATTTTATGGAGAGTTGAAGTGGAGAGCATTGTAGAGGGGAAAGGCACAATCAAAACAAATTTAGAAAGAAAGGGAAAAGGTTCACAAAAATGTAGAGTTAGATGAACACTCATTTACCTAGAGCAGGTTGGCACAGGCTGACTACTTCAAGACAACAATTTCTGGTCTCCGTTTGGAAGTCCACATGTACATTTAAAAATGTCAGGGGGAAAGAAGCACTATAGTCAATATAGGTATCTAATCAAAGATAGGTTTTTATTTTAGCATTTCTCACCTTTTAGAAATTAATCCCAAAACAAAACCCAAGAGAGTACTTAGTTGCCCATGAGACTCATAAAATCTCATGGAAAGTCAATCTGACTAAAAATAAAACAGCCGACCCTGTCAACATTACCTTCCATTTTGATAGGTAGAGAGATGCGCTACAATTCTATATTCTTCTTGATAGAATGAAGAAGAGAGAAACTGGAGAAATTCTGCTCTTCTGGGGCTTGCCACTTGCACAGTACCAAAGTTGTCTCTCTGGTCATTTCGCATCCTGTTCAACTCTGGCAATAACACATATGGCAGTAGTGGAGGCCACAGACATAGGAGTCAGCAACTGCCTTGGAAAATGGACAGTGTGCCATTAAACTGTGGGTTCTTCTTCCAGTGAGTCTGGAACTGGAGACTCGGCCTTGAAACTGTATTGTTCCTGCTATGCTTTCATTTTTATCATATTTGGCAGCTAATGACAATAACTTTCACCTATTCATATCAGCGAGCATAAGAAATTGCATCTGGGGCTGGAGAGATGGCTCAGAGGTTAAGAGCACTGACTGCTCTTCCCGAGGTCCTAAGTTCAGTTCCCAGCAACCACATGATGGCTCACAACCATCTGTAATGAGATCTGGCACCCTCTTCTGTATACCTAATAAATAAATAAAATCTTTAAAAAAAAAAAAAGAAATTGCATCTGGACACAGGTTTCCTCCTTAAGGAAGATTGAAGACTCTGTGTGAGAGTCCACGTGAACTTTTTTGTTTCTTTAATTTTCTTTTTTAAAATATGACTTGATTATACTAAAACATTCACTTATAAAATGTTATTATTCATTTTATAGAAAGTGCCAAAGTGTGCAGTCAGTGAACAGCAACTTTCCATAGTCAGGAAATATTGGAAAGCTGTTACCCAAAGGTACTGTGGGATCTCAGGGGGTCTGTATGGGAACTACCTTTTAAGGCAAATGCATCTTACTGGTGAAAGTGATGGAGGATGATTTCCAGATGTTCAAATGCTTGTTTTGGCAACTGCTACAGAAAACCGAAATATGTTGCCAGAACAACCGAAAGGGATGTGAAGTAGTGATCTAAGAGGGACCGGACACACACAAAGCAAGACGTGCAGAATCCAGAGAGGATATTCAGGGGGTGTATCTGAGTGAAGAGAGCGGTAATTAGAGCTGCAGGGGTTGCATGGAGTGAAAGAAGGCAGGCCTCCATGCTGGTGTGCACCCAAGCTCATTACATTACTGCTGTGTGCTCCACTTTCCTATACTATCTTATTAACTTCCCCACAACCATCAACGTTACCATAGTAACCAGAGAAAACATGCCTGGCTAATATCTTGTCAGAGGTTATGTGGTTAATCAAATGTATTTGGTAGCAGAACCACAAAGCGGGTTGTCTTTAAACCCTGCATCCATTATTTGCTACCAAAGTAGACTTGACTAAGTTACTTGCCCCGTATGGTTATAACCAATGGCCTCTGAAACCATCAAAAAGAGTGATAATTTTACAAGAGAATAATTAATTATACTTGACTGTAAGTCCCGTGCACATCCACTTTTGTGTATGTATTTACCAGGCAAAAACTCAGTACTAAAATAGACTATCAGTAAATGTTTGGTAAATGAATGAACGAGCAGTTGCCACTACCTAGTAGTAAAATAACAATCGTGTTACTAGACCACTCTGATGAGCTTAAGATGTGCTGTGTCATGTGTCTTTTTTATCTATTTTGTAATTCTGCATTTTGTTCCTACACCTGGAATGTCTTACTAGTCTGTCTCATGTCTGATTCCCCCTCTTATCTGGATCTACCCTATATAAAATTGTGCCACATTCAGAATGACACTGGCCAAGACCATTTCTGTCATGATGGGAAGGTCCAATGTCTGTACTAATACAGGAGCCACTAGTTACACTATAATTGAAATTGTAATTAATTTAAATTAAATTTAAATAGCAGCGTGTTAGTTGATATTTGACATCACGTTTCTAGACACCTACCCAGTTTTTAATCCATTTGGGAGCATTTGTTACATTGAAGTATTTTTAAAAATAATATACATAGCTATTTTATTCATTTATTATCTATATCTCTATACTTATTTCTGGTGGTTGCAATAATAATCTACCACAGACAGCAAGTTAAACAAGAACACTTAGTCTGAGGAGTCAGAAATCCCAAAAAGGTGTCACTTGCACTTCAAGGAGTTGGCATTACTTCGGGAAGGATGAGTAAAACACTCATTTTCTTGGCTTTTCTAGCTTCTAGAAGCTTCAAATATATCTCTAACTGATGATTCCTCCCCATTGTCAAGGCCTACAAATCAGGCAATTCCACCTCACACTGCCATCCTATATCTCACTTTCATTTTGGTATTATTATATTTCTTTCCTATCACTGCTGTAACCATTTTCTACTCACTGAAAAGCACGAAAAGCCTATACATATATTACTTATAGTTCTGACATTAGAAATCTAAAATGGGTTTCATCAGGCTAACATCAAGGTGTAGACAGACTTGCCCCTCTGGAGACCTTTCCTAGTTCCTTAGAAGAAGCCCAAACTCCTCTTGTTCTTGTCAGTCAGAGGAACAGCACCTTCAAATCTCCCTCTGCTCTGATGTCTTCCTTCCAGGCTGCATCTCTTCTACCTCTTTCCTTCATATACACCCTTGTGCTCTCAGGAGGCCTAGCCAGTTAATCCAGGCTCATCTGGAAGTCCATTGTTGGCAGCCATGGTTTCAATAAATGTTACTTTCCTTTTCTACACGAGGCAATATATACACAGGTTACAGAGATTAAAGGGTGGAAATGACTCATCCGTACCCACTCTAGTGTACAACTCAGATTCTGTGTGCTCATGACATCCTCCTTACTGTATCCTAAGAGACATGGTTGATCTGCCACGTACACACAATAAGTGAATATTTACTGAATAAATTAATTTTCAAATTCCTTTTTAACATGTCATGGTTGTACATATCTGTAATCCAAATACTCAGGAATTGGAGGCAAGAAGACCATGGCCTAAAAAACAGCCTAGCAGCTGGAGCAATGGCTTGGTTTGGTCCCCAACACCCAAATGGTGGCTCACAACTGCCTGTAACTCCAGTTCCACAGACTTAGATCTCCTCTTCTGACCTCTGAGAGCACCAGTCTCACATATGGTAAATATGCAAATATTCAGGCAAAGCACTTCTACATATAAAATAAAAATAAGTAAATCTTGGGGGAGTGAGAAGAAGCCAGCCTGGACTAGGGAAACATCTTATTTCAATAAAACTTAAACTTATTTATTTATTTACTTATTTATTTATTTAGTTTGGTTTTTCAAGACAGGGTTTCTCTGTGTGGCTGTACTGGAACTTGGTTTGTAGACCAGGTTAGCCTCTAACTCATGTAGATTCTCTTGCCTCTTCCTCTGAGTGCTGGGATTAAAGGCATGCACCACCCCTGCCTGGCCAAATTTAAACATGTTTAAAGAGCCAAAATAATTTCTCTCCCTCTCTTCCTCCCCTCTCTTCCTCCCCTCTCTCCCTCCCTTCATCCCTCCCTCCCTCCTTCCCTTGCTCCTCCCTTGCCTGTATATATGTGTGTTGTATATGTGCACATTCCCCTGTACAGACACAGGACTGTGTCCAGGTATGTGCGCATATGTATATGCATAGAGGCCTGAAGATGACGTCAAGTCTCTTCCTCAATCACACTCCACTTATTTATTGAGTCAGGGTCTCATACTGAGCCTGGAGATCATCCAATTCAAGCTAGACATGCTAGCCAGCTTGCCTCAGGGAACCAACTCTGCCTCCAGAGTGCTGGAATTACAGACCTACCTTTTCACTTTATCTGATGAGCCATCTCCCAAACTCTAAAATTTATTTTTAAAGAAACCATTTCTGGCTATGTATTTTGAGAATTAAAGAATTTAAAATATAAAAGAATACAAAACAATAATTCATATTACACTTTCAGGAAGTTATTAAATTATTATTTCTATATTACCCCTTTATAGAACCTTTTCAAACCTTCAAAACATTAAAAATTGGTTTTCTGATATATATCCACGGTCTTACCCTCATAAAGTCATTTTAAAAGTGTCTGGTTACCCTTCCTTGTTAAAGAGGCTGCAGCAATGAAATGTAAACTTATATAAGCAGAATAATATCTCAAGTGGTATTTTTACATAAAAGATTAGTTCCTTTGAGTACCTAACATAAATATCATTTTCCCTCAGATGTATTTTTATGAATCTACTATGAATTCCTTTAAACTCATAATGTAAAATCACATTATCTCTTAAAACATCTAAATCAGCCAACAGAACATGCAGTGTTAATTCTCACTGGGGAATACAATAAGCATACAATCTAATAAATCACCTAAAATTTTACAATAAAATAGTGGAATTACAGTTGGAGATTAGTCGCCATAGGAACTGAAAAATGGAAAGAAAATGAAAAATTCAGTCTAAACAATTAGTAATATGATTACAGTTCTGTATATTTATCCATCATGATGGATGACATACTTGCTATGTTGAAGGAAGTAGCCAAACATTCTTCATAGTCTAAAAAAATCATAAACTATTTTATACACGTACGTTTTTCCTAAATGATGTTTCTGGCACAAATGGTACTCCAAATACAATCCATACTAAAATTATTTGATTATTAAATTACTTTCCTTTTTCCTCTTTGTTGTTGTTCCTATGGTGATTGTTAGGACCAGTTGCTTTTTGAGATGGTGTTTTATTATGTACCCCAGTTGACCTTGGTCTAAAAACTAGAAAGTCCCAGCGATTTTTCCCATCTCCTTGCTCTTCAGAGCTGGGGTTTCAGGCATGTACAGGATAGATGGCTTTCACATGGCTGCTGGCATCCGAACTCTTGTCCTCAGGACTACACACAAATGCTCTTAGCCACTGAGTCATCTTTAGCCCTAAAAGGTTTTGTTATTGGTGCATGTTTTAATACACTTGGGAAAAAAAGTTTCCAAAAGGAGAATTTAGAGACGGGCTTTATGATTCTAGAATTTGGAAAGCTGCAATGAAAAAAGAATTTTGAGGTGGATGGAGAGCAGCAAGCCTTGGGTTCACAGAGAGACTCTGTCTCAAAGAAATAGAAGTTAATAGAAGACATCTGTAACCCTCCTCTCTGTCTCTGTCTCTGTCTCTGTCTCTCTCTCTCTCTCTCTCTCTCTCTCTCTCACACACACACACACACACACACACACACACACACACACACACACACACACATAAGCCTTAAAAATATATGTAGATGGGCTGGTTAAGAGCACGGTCTGCTCTTCCAATGGACCCACGTTCAATTCCCAGCACCCACATTGGCAGCTCACAACTACTTATAATTCCAGTTCCAGGGGATCTGATTTGATGCCCTCACACAGACATACATGCAGGCAGAACACCAATGTATACACACACACACACACACACACACACACACACATATTATATATATATATATATATATATATATATATATATATATATATATATATATATATATATATATAGAGAGAGAGAGAGAGAGAGAGAGAGAGAGAGAGAGAGAGAGAAATAGAGAAATAGAGTTTAACTGTAAGCAAAAGCAAAAACCAAACAGTTATACAGAAGAGTCTCAAACATTTACTAAAGGACTTTCTAAGAACATTTAAATAAAATATATAAAAGGCACAAGAATATATATAATAATGTGTCTTCAATAATTATCACACAACATGACCCTGCTATCTGCTTGAGGAGGTAATAGCTGGACAGCTTTGCAACCTGAATGAGCAGAATCTACCGAATGGAATTCCCATCTAGATTATTGTCTACCTCAAAATGTCTGTCATACGTACCAGTAAAAGAGAGACTGGAATGTAATGTGTTTTGGATGAAAAAGTAAAAATGTGAGCTAATTTTTCAGTGGAAATAAATATTTTGTGGTATTCTTATTTGAACTAAATCTTTGCCAAAGGTTTGTTCAAAATGCTCTATTCCCTCTGGTATGTGTTGGCTTAAAGACAACATTTTTAGCATCAATAAAATCACTAGGATTATAAACTATTTAAAATATGACATATTCATACATTATAATTTCTTTTTTTCTTAAATAGAAAAATATAGAAGGGCATTTAATTTTTAAACATTCCTATTCTATGACTTTACCTCTCTTTCTCTTCATGGACAAGTTCATGTCTTACACACTATAGCATTTCTATAATCTAGCAAAATAACCAAAACATAGTAGATACCCAATGAATATTTACTGAATTTAATTGCAAGTATTGTAGATAATTGCTCAATAATGATTAGATGCAATCCTGAGACTCATCACAGTAATTCCCGTAGATAAGAGAAATGACTGGTACCACAGTAATGAATTATTTGTGGAGAATTATGTTACATTATATTTATGATAGAAACTATCATCATCACATATAGATTAAACATTTCCAAGCCAAGAATTTCATGAACTCTTAATTAAATCATAGTCCTTTGCTTTAAATAATATCTTAATATCACTATAAACATTTCTTAGTATAAAATTATACTAATACAATGGAAAACCTAAAAGATCACATTCATCATTTCACTAACATCCAAGAGGCCCTTACGTTGAAAAAGTAGTGTGCAAATTAAAGAAATTACCTGAGTTAGATTTCAGTTAATTATAACAATGTAAATGGTTATTACACAAAGTTAGTTCAGAAGTCAACATATTTGAATATATCCAAATTTCTAGAAATTTTAATTTGTCCCTTAACCTTGTGGATATGCTATGGAAGGCCATCAGAAAACTTCACATAACCAGATTTTAAGGATACAATGACTTATATTCCTTAAAAAAGCAAATTATATTCACGTGCTTTTGGATGGCCAAGTATGTGTCTCACTTACTGCAGAGTCCATGTAGCTGGTAGCAGTGCGTTCTTTCTGTAGTCTCTAATTTAGCATGGATGCATTTGGGGTTGAGTGTCAGTTTTATTAAAGTGTACCATGCACTTTGACCATATTCACTGGCTGTCATCCTTTCCTGCTTCACTCTCTTCTCCCACAACCCTTTCTTCTTCTCCAATAGTCCTCCTAATAACTGCATACCATTCATTTATACATATATGTACATATATATGTATATATATTCCAGGTTATATGAGAAAAAACATGATATTTGCTTTCTAGAGAGGCACTTAACATGGTTGATTTCCAGTTCCAGCTAAGTTCTTACAAATGACATAATTTTATATTTTATGGATGAAATATGATGAGACATGAATAAGGAAAAGACGATAATTAATAGGACTCCATTATACATACATATTACATTTTCTTTATGCATTCAGCTTTTGTTAGACATCAAGACTGATTTTATGATTTGTCTACCAGACTTTAATCTTAACATTTCGTGCACATGAACTAGAAATACAATGTAGAGATGTTTTTAATAGAGAGGATTTGTGTGTCTGTCAGTAAGTCATTCAGTCATATTTCCTGCTTAGACTGTCTCAAAGTGAAATTCCAGCAGGACTCTGGAACATAAATGTTCACATATTTTATTCACGGTTTGTGAAGAAAGGAAATGGGAGAAACACAGAAATCGAAGAAGGGCAGACAGCATGATCTAAAGTGTTCTGGGCTCATGAAATACCAATACAGTGAATCACAGCTCCATATTCAGACTGAACATTTTCATACCTTCCAATTAACATTATTATAAAGAAAAATGATAAATTAAGAAATAACACAATTCTATGCCCGACTCTTCAGACAAGGTCCCACAGACAGTTAAAATAATGCTTCCTTTCATCTTTCAAACCCTCCATTTTCTATCCTCCTCTTCTCTTTTTACCTTCCACCTTTTCTTGTTAGTTCTATATGATTACTGCTATGACATTATGGATGAACTGTCAGCTTAATAGGTACATTATGTTGTTGGGGAAAATTAGCACCTATAACTCATAGCTACATCCTCCAAGAAATAACTAGAAACCTGGATCAAAACTTTAAACCCTAATTTAAAAGGACACAAATATGTCACCCACAGAAAATATGCATTATGGTCCCAATGACCAAACTGTGTGCATGATATACTCATAAGTATTATAACACTAGTCTGACCTAGGTGAAGAAAATTTACATAAATATTCTGTTATAGGCTTTCAGAGTTTAACAATACTATACCACATGCTTTGAAGAGAGGCCTGAGGCCCAGAAAATTTGAGTCACTTCCACAAAATCACTAAGTGAACCCATAGCAGAGCTGCAATTAGAATGAAGAATTCCTGTGTCCTGGTACAGTTTGCAGTTAGAAGCTTTTCATTACAATTATTTCAACAATTCATTCATGGAAGAAAGTTACAGCCTGTTTAGTTGAAGCTCTCATCCTGTTAACTGCATGTTTCCCTCTGTACAGAGTCCTAAAATACACCAGAAGGCAGACAGGCCTGAGAGATGATGGAGCCTTCATGTAAACACTCAGCTGATTGCTGGGGATTTTTGTCCGCTTTTTTGCTCCAAGTCACTTTCAACCCATTGAAAAAGAGATGCCAAGCTACAAACAGGACCTCAGAGCTAACTAGTTTTGAGACAAGCTTCCTGATGAGACATGCATAAGGAAGAATAATGATTACGGTAGATCCCACCTTCTAACTGGAAGCTACAATTTGCTCACAGAAAAATTGAAGTCTGGTTATAAAGTAGGAAAATGTATCATGGAATCTTACGTTTTATTCTCTTTCAGTTCAGTTATCTCACTCAACTGATTGGAATTGCTTGCATCTCTCAGGGGTCCCTTCTTTGCATAGACTTAATGCTTTCTAAATCCTCTCTCCTGAGTCCCACACACTGCTGACTGCACAGGAGCATAAGAGTTTGCTCAAGTGTGACTTGAATCTTGTTGTTGAGATTTTTCAGAATGAAAAGACAAATCAAAACTTTCAATCACTTACAGCAGGAAAAGGAAGGCAGTGTAGACAGAGGGGTAAAGAAGAAGGGCTTGGAAAACACCCATTCAGAAGTCATTGCAAGGATTTGTTTATTGGGAATCAAATCCCAATTCCATTGACCAGTTCACCTGAGGCATGTCTGATATGGCAACTTTGGGTCTATATCCTGAAGAACTTTAAGTCTTCAGTTCCTGTCATAATAGAATTCAGGTGATTGCAATGTTCCGATGGGAAATCTGTTGACAAGGACGGAGCATCTATGACAAACTGAAGTTTACCTTCCAGAGATGAGCCCTAGAGTCTAGCCAAGGCGATGAGGCAAATGTCAGCACATTCCAATGGTCAGAGAATATTGGGGAAAATGTTTCAAGTACAAATGGCTGTAGATGGAGCTCACATTGCAGGAAAAACTTAATCAATCTGTACACTAAGCAATAATGAGGAGACCATGTGCAGCATAGTAGTTCCCTGCAGAGTAGCATATCAGTAAATAATATGGCAGGCAATTCTGATGGGAGGACAAGCTATGAGGGAGAGTCGCAGATTTGAAGTAAAATGTAAGAAGGTTAAGAAGATGGCACCCAAAGTTGGGTGTGGCAGCACATGCCTTTAATCCCAGCACATGGGAAACAGAGATAAGCATATCTCTGTGAGTTTCAGGCCAGCCTGGTCTGCATAGTGAGTTCCAGGACAACCAGGGCTATGTAGAGAGAGTCTGTCTCCAAAACAAAACAAAACGAACAAACAAACAAAAAAGGACGTGGCACCCACACAAACTTCAGACCCTGGGAAGGCAAATGTAAATATGGGATCAAAATTCTGAACATTTTTCCTTTAGAGGAAACTAAAAATGTTTCCCATTTTAGAAAAATGAAACTAAATTAAAATGTCCTGTATATTAAAATTGATTTTTTTCTTTATTAAGAACTAGACCTGCTCTTCCTTCTAGCACAGTGGTTCTCAAACTGTGAATCAGGACCTCTTTGAGGTTTGAATGACCCTTTCACAGGGGTCTCCTAAGACCATCAGAAAACACAGATATTTACATTACGATTCATAAGAGTAGCAAAATTAAAGTTATAAAATAGCGAAGAAAATAATCTTGGGGGTCATCACAGCATGAGGAACTGTATTAAAGGATTACAGCACTAGGAAAGTTGAGAACCACAGTTCTAGCCTATTCCACTGAAGGAACAGATGTCAGGAACATGAGGCAGTCGAGATGCGCTGCGTATTTACCAAGTGTATGAGGCACACTTTACATGTCAATTGTATGGAAATATCATACATTGTACTAATTTAATTTCATTTTGTCATCCTCCATTTATCTGAATACAAATATCCACAGTGTAACCTGGAGTGTCTTCTTTGATTCACCTTAGATGAAGTCTACTGCAACTTGCCCTGATTCTATATAAAAGATTTGAAATGCCTCTAATCTTTTCCCCTTTTAGCAAACTTAACAGATTCTGAGAATAATGAAAGCATCCTGAGCTGTAAGATTGTAAAAGACAGAGACTGGAGAGGATTGGGGCAAAACTGTCCTCTGGACAGACAGGACTGTTGTAGTCATGAACTCACAGCAGCTGTGGTTCCTGCACAAGATCAAGCCAGTCAACATTCCAGCTTAGAGGAAGGAGGGACTTATGAATCCCAACCCTACCAGAGGAGCTAATGGCAGCGATGGCTGCTATGGGAGGAAAGATCGGTTTTCTTTAGAGTTATGGTCCCCTGCTGTGCTGACATGCTCCAGTGGAGGGCTATACATTCATGCATATATGTAGGAAACTCTCATTGGACTCACTGGGCTATATTTTTTTCAATAAGAAGAAAAGAGTATGAAGCTGAAAGGGGAATATGGGGTGGGGAATTGAAGGAAAGAGTAAGAAGGATGTGACAGAAATGTACACATGTATAGATTGTGAAAGAATAAAATATTATATTAAAAAAGAAATAAGGAAAGATTAAAGCAACCAAGAAATTTTTCTGAAAACATCCAAAAAGACATCCTACTGTGATTCTGTGCTGGTTGGCCTTTGTCAACTTGAACAAATTGAGATACATCTGGATAGAGGGACTCCAGTTGAGAAAATGCCCCCATTAGACTGCCTGTGGGCAAGTGTGGAGCACATTTTTTTTTATTGAAATGACACAACACAGCCCACTATGTGTGTGGTGATCCTGGGTTGTATAAGGAAGCAAGCTGAGCAAGACAACAGGAAAGGCCATGAGCAGCGTTTGTCCGTGCCTTGGTTTCCATCAATGATGAGTTGTGACTGTAAGTCACATAGACCCTGTCCTCGTAGGTTGCTTTGGATGGTAGTGTTTTATCACCAAGACAGGCACCTTCATGCTTGACTATAAGTTCCTTGGTAGAATTTTCCATTGTTCCTTTTTCATTGACCTCAGATATTTTTTTTCTTTTCTTTTTCTGGTTTTGTTCTGTTTTGCTGTTTTTGTTTTTTGTTTTACAGTAAAAGTTCTTGCAAAAGAAGATTATTGCATCAGGGTATTTTCATTTGCCTTGAAATAGCCATTTATTTCTCTTCTGGAAATAAATGGAGTTTGAAAGAAAATAAAGGTGTTCTGATCAAATGTCAGAGAGATTTTGTTTCTCAAGCCAAGGCCAGAAATCATTTTATTTTCTCATGATAGTCAGATGTCCACCATCCATCTTATCATAGTAAATTTCAACTAAACCTTTTAGTACTTACATGAGAAACATGATTCTCAGAATTAAACTGTAACTTGTCACTTATTCAAGATAAAGCCCTGGAAAATTGAGAACAAAGAGACTTTAAAAATATTTTAAAATTAATATGAATGGACCTGGTAGATTTATTTACTGAAGGATCAAATAAACATATAACAGGTAATGAAAGTAAGAAAAATATCTCTAAAAGTAAAGTGTATTTGCTATAAGACCACCCCCATATCTTCAGAATTACATAATAAGAAAACTTAAAGCTGATGGGCAGAGAACAACTATGTTGGATATCACAGATTAAATAAAAGAATTTCACTGTAACAAATTATTGAGTAAAATTCTATCCAAATCTCTCTTGAATTAATCCCATCATGTTGTTGATTGCTGTTGTGGTTTCCTTTACATTTGTAGAACTGAGAAGCAAGAAAAGTCCTGCAGTCAGAAGGTTGCTTAGTACTCCAACCGTGTTTACTCTCTGGAGTCAACCACAATGCTCTCCTGGAGTGGAGGAAGTGAAGGACATTCGCAGCCACTGGAGAATAAAGAGACCCACTGCAGAGTCTGGGAAAGATGCTCAACTCGCTACTATATTTAGGGAGTCCTGGAGCTGCCTTGTACCTCCCTGTGCCATGAAGCAACTCCTCTTACTGCAAATGTAAACCCAGAGCAAGGCAGGGTAGAAAGTTGGCTTCCCATTTTCAATAGAGACTTTTTTTTTTTTTTAGATATATTAAATATTTTTTTTTTTTATTTTGCAATACAATTCAGTTCTACATATCAGCCACGGATTCCCTTGTTCTCCCCCCTCCCGCCCCCCTCACCTTCCTTCCAGCCCGCCCCCCATTCCCATCTCCTCCAGGGCAAAGCCTTCCCCGCGGACTGAGATCAACCTGGTAGACTCAGTCCAGGTAGGTCCAGTCCCCTCCTCCCAGGCCGAGCCAAGCGATCCTGCATAGGCCCCAGGTTTCAAACAGCCGACTCATGCAATGAGCACAGGACCCGGTGCCACTGCCTGGATGCCTCCCAAACAGATCAAGCCAATCAACTACTCTGGTGATGGGATGGCCAAACACCCTAATTGTCGTGCTAGAAACCTCATCCAACTACTGAGGGATCTGGATGCAGAGATCCATGGCTAGGCCCTGGGTGGATCTCTGGGAGTCCAATTAGCGAGAATGAGTAGGGTTTATATGAGCGAGAATTGTTGAGACCAAGGTTGGATAAAGCACAGGGACAAATAGCCAAACGAATGGAAACACATGAACTATGAACCAATGGCTGAGGGGTCACCAACTGGATCAGGCCCTCAATAGAGACTTTTAAGACTCACATATTTTCAGCAAACGCTGAAGCAGACTGAGTTGGTAGAGACACAGAGTGACACTAGGATATGGGTGGAGCATGCTTGGTTTGCATGCCTCTGAGACAATCCAGGAGAAAGAGAGTGCACACCAGGAGGGCATGCAGCCTCCTGGCACAAGCTCACTGGGCAGCCTCTTTGTTTCCTTGCTTTTGTCTCAGCACTAAAGAGATGACCATTAAAGGTGGGAACCACAAGTAAATTTTAAATCTGAGCCCATCTGTCTGAACACAAACACATACACACATACATAGTAGGCTTAAGAGAGTCTTTTGACATATATAAGCACTAATGATATGATTTTAGATATGCAGTAGATAAAACTTGTACTTTGAGCTTTAATATTAGATTTTTATCCCTTTGAGTACAACAACTATTCCACAACAAATATCTTTGTTCTTAAAAGCACTGCAAGTATTTGTTACTTTTGCTGTTGTTACTATCAATATAATAATAATAACTATCATCTTATGAGCTACTACTAGTAGGAAACAAGCTATAATCAGATGACATATATACTTGATAGCCATTCTATTAATTATTTGAAGTAAATTATATTATTATAATTTTATGTATAAAGAAATCAAGATTGAGGAATGTTAAGAAAATTTCCAAGACTTTGCAAATACAATTTGAAAATCATGAATCTGAATTCAGTTCATTCACAACTGAATGAATAGTAATAATATTTTTCAAATTTTGACAAAAATTTTAAACTACTATATACACATGAAATAAATATCATGTACCTATTGGTTCTATAGAAAGGTATCAATCATGATACAGCAAGTTCCCCAAGGAGATGAAGAACAGGCAAAAGACATTCTCAGAAAGGCTGAGTGCAAAACAATTCAAAGATTTGCTAAAAGAAAAAAACATGAAATTAATTCGTGGTATGGTCTCTGTTTATCAAAAGACAGTAACTTAGCATCAATACACCTAACCACTCAGAGAACATGTAGAGAAATAAAAGGTGTTAATCATGGCAGACTAATCAACTAAAACACTGGAATGACCTGGGAAAGGATGCCACATGATATTAAGCATAAATAAAAGAAATTATAGCTGTTTACAAAGAGGAAATGAGATCAGGAGCCTTGAGAGTCAGTGGGATAATTCTGACATTCTTTAGTTAAAGAAAAAAGACACAGAGTATTAATAATCCGTGGAATATATTAAGCATGGTACAGTGGGCGAGTCAGAATAAATTGCCAAGTTGGAATATTCTGAGGTAAACATTAAGGTTTAAAAAATAAAATTTCATCTTACAAGAACAGGTGGAATAGACACAAGGGGAGAAATTTTCCACATACGGCTCATGCAGGGAGTTAAGTTCTGTGAGATAAAAAAGGAGGAACACTGGGTTCAACTAAGAGAAAATTAAAACTCAGTGCCCTCTGAAGAGTAGAGGCTTGGAAAAAGAAGGAATGTGTGGGTGTGCATGTGTGTACATGGGTATGTGTATACGTGTGTGTGTGTGTGTGTGTGTGTGTGTGTGTGTGTGTGTGTGGTCACAGGCACGTTCGAGGACAAGCACACTGGGGGTGAAAACTACAAGAAACTTTATTGTGAGGTAAAGAATGACAGGTCACATTAAGAATGCATGGAAGCTAACAAACACACCATTGCTATCTCTTCAAACTATGAGTTCCCATGGAAGAATTAGAAAGTAAAAAGAGGCTTACATCTAGTTTTGGATTGTACCAGCAAAAAGGGGGGTGTATTTATGTACTGATAGGAAATGGCCACAAGAGAGACAAGAAGATGAATTTGGCTGTCATTGCGGTAACCCAGGGATGGATAATAAGGGCTTGAACTGAGAAATTTGTAATAAAAGTGAGTAAGAGCTATATATAAGAAATATTCGGTAAATAAAATGGCAAAATTAATGACTGGTTGGAAATTTACTGACTGAATGATACAATGATGTTACCATTAACTGACATAAGTACTATGTAAGAAAACAGCCGATTCTTGGAGGGTAGATAGTCAACTGAGTTTTACATACATAAACTCGAAATGGTTCTTGGTGTCTAGACATGTACTCCAGAGTTCATGTGAAAGATGGAGATTGGTGGGCGAGTTATGAATTAGCATTAGTCACCAAGCAAAACTCTTGAAATTTGTGGAAACTTCCTGGATGACCTAAAAAGGCAATATCTTAACAGAACCAATAAAGAAGGAAGAAAAGACTAGGTGGGAGAAAAGGACAGAACCAATAAAGAAGGAAGAAAAGACTAGGTGGCAGAAAAGGGGGAAGCCTATGAGTGAACAAGAAAAGAAAGGGAGGTGAGGGAAAACCTTCAGAGACTTGCATTTCTGAAAGCCTAGAGTGGTCAATGGTATTAACGCAGAAGAAAGGCCTTATAAACTGAGGAGAGAGGTCATCAGATTAGTATGTGTGCTATTCCTAACTGCCCCAGCTACTCCTTACTGCCCCAGCTATTCCTTACTGCTCCAGCTATTCCTTACTGTGCCAGCTATTCCTTACTGCCCCAGCTATTCCTTAGTGCCCCAGCTATTCCTTAGTGCCCCAGCTATTCCTTACTGCTCCAGCTATTCCTATGGCACCAGCTATTCCTTACTGGCCCAGCTATTCCTTAGTACTCCAACAATTCCTAACTGCCTGAGCTATTCTTAACTGCGCCAGATATTCCTACTGCATCAGCTACTCCTCACTGCACCAGCTACTCCTTACTGCCCCAGCTATTCCTAACTGTACTATCTTACATAAACCGGAGGGTCCAAAGTCAGAGTCCAGTGGGAAAAGTGAGGCAATAGAAGGATTCAAGACAGAGACAGAAAACCCAACTACTGTTCCTTGAAAGCAGCTGGGCTCAGAAAGAAGACACGAATTCTAAGAGATGGTTGAACTTGCTCAGAGGCTAGGAAGAAAGAGTCAATAGCAAGGAGCAGTTGAAGAGGTCATGATTGACACTAGTTCCTCAGGAAGATGGAAAACAAGCACAATACAGAACAAATCCATAGAATACTTTAAAAAAAAAAGATTTGTTTGAATTAAAAAATTATGAAGCTAGAGCTTATATCTGTCATGACTTGGATAAATGTTCATATTCTGTGCCTCAGTTAAAGCTCCAGAATCCAAATGCAAGGCTGTGTCTTATTTCCTGACATTTTCAGTAAAGGACTTGGAAGGTTGCAAAGCCACAGCAATGCCCAGAGCACAGTTTTTACACACAGTAGAAGGATCGAGGCTGACTCTTTGAGAAGTGACCAAGGGCATGCTTGTTCTCATCTAAAAACTGAAGCCACAGTTCTGACTGAAGACATAAAAAGACATAAGAAATAAAACTATGATACTATCTTCTTTCTAGATCTAAGCTGTGAAAAAGTAAACATTTCAATTTGAACATTACACCAAAATGTTGAAGGGATAAAGTTGCATGAATGTATTTGTATTAATTTATTAATGTTGTTGACATTAATGATTTCTCCCTAAAAGGTAAGGAGTAGTTAGGAAAATATTGCTTCATCAGATTTCCCCTTATTGAATAAATTCAGTAGAATATGGATTCACATTAATTTCACTTGAAGTACAGCTTATTTGTAAAGATTAAGGTAAGATAAAAATGCCCCATACAGTTGCACCTTAAAGACAAAACTTTCACTGGGCGGTGGTGGCGCATGCCTTTAATCCCTGCACTCGGGAGGCAGAGCCAGGCGGATCTCTGTGAGTTTGAGGCCAGTCTGGTCTACAAAGTGAGCTCCAGGAAAGGCACAAAGCTACACAGAGAAACCCTGTCTCGAAAAAAAAAAAAACAAAACAAAAAAAAAAAAAAAAAAAAAACAACAAAAAAAAAATTGGGTTTGAAAGACAAAACTTTCTGTTTTAATGACTGCTCCCCATGTACATGGGACATAAAAAGCACAGCTCCCAGTCTTATACGAAACTAACATAGAAGGATATTTAAAGGTAAGGAAATTGTCTGTATCCTTCTGATTATTCTAATTTTAGTGTGAATTTTTTAGTTGTAAAATGATCAGGTACTATGGAGATAGCAAGTTGATAAAGTGTTTGCTATGGAAACATGAGAACCTGGGTTAGGATAAACAGTACCCACATAAAAAGTTGGGTTGTATTCCTAGCACGGGGAGGCAGAGACAGGAGGCTTGCTGGCTATCCATTCTAGACAATCAGTGAATGACCCTTCCTCAAAACAAAACAGGGGATGAGAAGGCTGGCTGTCTTGTCACTCTTTCAGAAGACCCAGGTTTGGTTCTTAGCACCCATGTGACAGCTCACAACCACTTACAACTCCACTTCCAAATCTGATACCCTGGCTTCTGAGGACACCACACACACACATACATGCAGGCAAAATACTCAGAAGCATAAAATAAAAATAAATGGATAATCTTTGAAAAATAAAAAGTAAAATTGAAGGCCAAGAACTCATCTGGTAAATCCTGCCTCCCTTAATTTTATCTCCAGAACCCACATAAAAATGGAAGAAGAGAACCGATCCCACAAAGTACACACACACACACACACACACACACACACACATACACACTCACACACACAGTAACAGTAAATTTTAAAAGTAAGATTGAGAAGGAAAAGAAGACATCTAATGGCAATTTAAGGCCTCCACATATATGTGTACCCACACCCAAGTACACACACATGAACATGTACACACCCATGGAAAAAAGGTCAAAGAATTTGAATTTTCAGTAAATTGATAATATCTCAAGTCATATCCTGGTCTCCAAAAATAAATCAATGAGAAAAATACATACAAGAATGTCAATTACTACTAAGATAAATTTGGTTTTTAATAACCATATACAACCTACACAAATTTACATGATAGATTAATTAGTAGCAATTCTAACCTTTTCCTCTTACCATTACTGTATCTCTCATATGAAAACATACACTTCTCAATGTTGTGATCTCAGACTCCAAAAACATTAGGTTAAAATGCCCCCAATCCACCCCTAGCATATGCACCATGAGGCCAAAGACATGTGATTTATCCTCGACATGGAACAAACTGTATGGTTAAAATGATTTCATACTGCCATGTCAGGTTAGCCCAATTCCAGTCTCCTCACCACATCTTCTCAAGACAAAACCTCTTTCTGTTTTAGTCTCCCATCTTGCACTGAATGCATGTTTGGGATGGTCACAATAATCTATTCCATGCTTGAGGCGATAGTGTTAAGTATGTAAAAAACAGGAACAGGAGGGATGGGAGATGAACTCACATTTGCCAGGAAATATATCGAAATAATACATGTCCTCTGTATAGCAGAATTATTCACCTAACACCATGTGGAGGTTAGGTTTTGAATTATTTTTCCTCGAATGATGCTAAATTTATAATGGTTTGCCAACAAACTTCAGTCAGCCTTACAAAGTAAAATGGATAACTAGGAAATCAAAGTCCCAGAGTTTACACTTTAGTGCACAGAGGCCACATACCACATCAATATCAGAAGAAGGCTGGTCAAAGACTTAATATAGTGCTTCACCAGTGTGAACAAAGGTCATCCATGGAGGTCTGATTCTCAGACCATATCCAACCTTACTAGACATATTTAAAAAGGATAAGACCTGAAAGCTGTGTCAGGAACCAGATCTGCAGGTGACCCCTTATGCAATACTAAATCATGGGGGAAATCACACACCACACTGGTCAATATAATAGATTCCCTAACCTCCCATGTAGAGAGAGAGAAGCATTCAGAGTGACACTTCACTGTGGTTTAGAGAATAATTATATATTTATCACACACACACACACACACACACACACACACACACACACACACACACATTTCTGCTGTGTTCTTGGCTTTTCACTCTGCTCAGAAATGATCAGTACCCAGAGTGCACCACTCAAGTATTTTGTCCACTGAAACAATTCTTTCTAGTGTCCTCAGTAGCAGAGCATTATAGCATCATGGTCCACCTGAAAATCAACATATTCCTACCCATTCTTGCATATTTGTGTGACCATATGCCTAAATTCCAGCCAACCATGAATAAGTTTAAATGTTTTGAAGACATAAAGGATTCCATTTAAGCAATGCAGAGTAACGGCTTTCTCATTCTCTATCCAGATGCCTAGGAAAGTACATGTAATTGCTGGATCTCTAGCAGCCACCAAGGACTATAAAATCAAAGACTATATACTAGGGATAAATGAACAGAGAGAGAAAAAGA
Organism: Peromyscus eremicus; assembly: GCF_949786415.1. NCBI lineage: Eukaryota > Metazoa > Chordata > Mammalia > Rodentia > Cricetidae > Peromyscus > Peromyscus eremicus. Next base: position 62,053,030 of record NC_081429.1, on the reverse strand, counting down.
TTGAGTCCCCACCTGTTTTTTAAGGTACCACCTCTTCACTCTACTTGAGAGCTTCTTTTGCATAAGAAAAAGGCATCTGTTATATTTTTCTTGATTGAAACTGTGTTCTAACACATGAAGCACTCTAAAATAAATAGTAGTGAGTGTAGAACAATGTATGAATGTGAATATCTTAAGCGGTATAGTCATTCTCCATTCCTTTATACTTCCTTTGAAATGACATCATCCAAGCACTGCTTCCTGTCTGTATTCTTACAAGATAAATCACAGATGTAACATCATAAAAAATTCAAGAGACCCCAACATTAAAAAAAAAAAAAAAAAAAAAACAACCCTGTGTGCACTTTTTCTCTTGCTAGTTTAAAGATAGCTTGGGATAAAGTTTCAATGTAGGGTTGTAGCATAGGTATTGACAATTTGTAATCCATGAGCCAGATTTGGCCTTTAGACATATTAAAGTTGGCTTATGCAATGCTTTCTGAAAAAAAATGTTAATTTGGAATGCTTAAAGTGGGCATGCATGTATCTTCAATTCTCCACAAGTCCCATCATCCCCTGCTAATACACAAAACTATTGCATCACTGTTTATGTTGCATGCTAGCTTCTGGACGCACTAAAGTTTACAGTATGTACTCCCTTCTGAACCTTCTTTCTTCATCACTCATGCAGTGTTGAATAAAATGATTCATACAGAAGATTATTCTCTAAGGTTAAGTATGCCTAGAGCTAATAAGAAAAATGTGCATAGTTCCCTAGATGTTACATTTTGATTTGGAAATAAAATTTTACTGTAAATGGCCTAGTATTTTTCTTTTACAAAAAAACAAATGTGGAACATTCCAAAGCCTCCCTACACCATACACACCAGAAGGAAGGGTGGGGGAGATCCCGAAAAGCTGATTTTATCATCTTGGCTCTGATTTTGGCTACATTATACTTTCAACTAAAGTTAGCCTAACTCCAAAGCTCTTCATTTTTTAGTTTCTAACAAACTTTTAAAATCTAAGTCAATCTTTAAACTTTAGTAAGAGGTTCTATTTTGACCAGAAATGTCTAAAACTTTATTTACTCTATGTTAGCATCCATATGTGTGTTCCTGTCAGGCTGATACTGTGCTTACATGTCATATTCCACAATCAAAAAGAAAATAGCTATACCTTAAACTAACAAAAGAAAAGGCTAAGCTTATAAGTATATACTTAAAAATAATGCCGGCTTTCTATAACACATATTTAAAGGAACACAAAGGAAATATCACCATCCATGCTACTTATAGCAACAATTTGAAATTTGTATGTTCTTGACATGCAATCCTTGGACTTTTCTTTAATATTAAAGCATTCTCCACATTTACTCTTCCTCAAATACAAAAATTACATGGAACTGCTAGAATCTGACAGGGGAAATGAAGTATAACAAGTGTCCTCACAGTATCAGTGTGTACCCATGTATGCATGGAAAGGGAGTCGAGTGTAAGTTAAGTGGCTCCGAATACACCAGATTACTGAGTTACAAACACTATCCTTACTTAGACATACACTTTTCTGCAATTAATTCTTATCATGTCTATTTGAACTATTATCCACAATGTCTATGAGAGAACTTACTTTCTTTGTAAAAACCTGTAGTTTGGGGCTTGAGTTTCTTTGCTATTTAATGACACTAGGGTAAAAGAGATTGGTTCGGAGGCAGAACTGTTTTTGAAATAACCTCATATTCTTAATTTATGTAAATGAATATTAGAGAAAGGTAAACCTTTTTTTTTTCAGTAACACCTACAGAATAAATGGGATGGGTTAGAAGGTTTTTAGCATCTGGCCTACCCTACGAGACTCTCAAACATCTTACATCTTTCGTTTGTGCACACAGTTCATTACTTCCACACTTTACAAAAGTCAAGCACATAATTTTAATGTAAATTGGGAATGAAGTCTGCAGGACATTTTAAAGTTGGCCCACTGGTGGGGGAGGGGAGTGAGCAGATTCCTGATCATCTTTTTTACTTTTTACTGTGATCCTAAGGCCTGTTTGTTCTCCTCTTGCCTAACTTCTCTGTCCTTGCATTTACAAGCAACGCATACTTTCCATGAACATAGAAACTGACTTAAAAAGTTTCAAGGTTTTAGAAAAGGGCCCCCTCTATGGGACTATGACAGACTTGAAACTCATCTCCAGAATCTTCCTTTCCTTCCTTATAGTTTTCTAGAACATATAGTTGCTAAACACAGTTTCTAAACATTTTTAGAGGGAAAGATACAGGGAGGCAGGAGACAAATGTACAGGGAAGGGTTGGTACACACATGAGGAAGACGGTAACCGACATACTAACGTGTGTGCTCCGTTAAAGGCTGAGTTCAGTGCTAGCAATGGCTCGGATCTATGCTGGCCTATTGCAGATGAGAACGTGTCTGAATCTGGCATTTCAACCCTCGAAAGTTAAGGATTTAAGAATCAATGGAGCCGGTTGTTTTTTGTTGTGTCTTGTGTTGTTTTTTATAATATTCCGTAGTAGCCATGCCATTTTGCTTAACAACGTGACCCAAGCAAGATATACCTTAAAAGGAAGGAAAGGGGAAAAGGAATGAGCAGAGGGAGGGAGGAAAGAAAGAAGGAAGCAAGGATCTAAGGGAAATGTCCTTATCAATACTCCATGCCAAATTAGTTATATATAAGGCGTGCTGATTTCCTGCCTTCAGCTGTCCCCCACCCCACCCCACCCCCCACCCTCACCCCGGGGAACCACACTGTCCTGATAACCAAGTCAGTGGGATGGGAAATGCCTCAGTTAAGAAATCTGGCTTCCATCAGTCTGTCACGGAGAAATAAACTTGACTCTCTCAGTAAGTAAACACGGTTTTAAGATCACAGATGAAAACGTTGGGAAGGAAGGATGAGGCTGTGAGGAGAAAGGAATGAAGAGCAAAGACAAAGGAAATTCCAAGCTATCAGCGTTGCCGCAGAGGTTTTTTTCTAAACAAAGACTTTCATGAAGCTGCTGAAGTTCGCACAGGAAAGACTCCACCCTGCCCAGCTTCTGCAGCGGCTTTCCCTGCTCGGAAAGCACCAGCCCACACAACTGACTCTAACTAAAAGTGCCTTCGGGGCTCCGTTTTAAGCACTCTTCTTTTCTTTTAAACATCCCACTCTTAGGTTCAGGCAAAAAGACTGATCTGATCCTGGCTCTTCCCGGACGTCAGAGCCTCCTCTGCCAGGACAGGCACAGGAGCTCCAGAGTCAAGCCCCTTCCCAGGTGCAAATCCCACAGCCCCCTTCTCAAACTTCAAACCAGAATCTCCTCTTCACGTTCTTCCTGAAGTTTAACATTCCATCTAGTTCCCAAACCAAGCCATAAACACCATAAGCAAAGCAAAAGGCAAACTCACCAATCTCTTGTTCCTGGGCTTTTATTGAGACACAGTGCCCTAATAAAATAGTGAGAATGAGCAGAGGTCTTGCTACCACCCAGTTTGCCATCACGTCTAAATATGAGACATGGGTCCTCCTGGGAACGAAGAGTAGATACTGAGGTCACTGCAGCACCCTGAATTCCGCTGGGGGCTCTTTTTCAGCACCAGCCCCCAGGCCGCCTCAGTCTGTTTCAGCACCAGCTCCGGCACAGTCTGCGAAAACTTTTTTCAAGCGATGCAGCTTTAAATAGGAAGAATGCTGCCTCCACTTCGTTTCCTGCCCCTTTCAGCTTGTTCAGGCTCATAACCATCCAGTGTCTGCCAAGCAACCGTCTGATTGATGGTAAACAACCAAATCAGAGCGCGCGCTTCTGAGACTAGAGTTTTCACTACTTCTTGTAGATTTTAAGCGCAGATGGAGCAAAACAGTGACAAACTTTTATTTCTTTCTGTTGAGTGTGTGTGTGGTTTTTCTTTTCTTCTTCTTCTTCTTTTTTTTTTTAAAGAAAGCCTATTAGAAGGAGTCTGATCCTCCCCTCCCTACCCATCCCCCAGACACACACCCACTGACTTTTCCAGAGACACAAAAAAAGCTTTAGGGAGGATGTACAGCCTGTTAGTGAAATTTTTCTTTTCTTTTGCGTTTAGGTAATTCAGATTATCTTCGCCACCTTAATCCTTTAAAAGGTCCTATTTTTAACCCTTTCTTTTGACTGCAGAGGAAGAATTCTTGTCTCCTCCTTTCTCATACCCTGAGAGGATTCTTGAGGAAGAGAGGCAGGAAAGAACAATTGCAAAACGAAATTGAGATATTTTGAATTAACTTATTTCCACACTACCTAAGGAGCAATATGTGACATTTTCCTCGTCACAGAGCATTTTATTATGTTAAAAAATAAAAGTCTACTGAAGGTTGTGTAGACTGAAGAAAACACATTGCTTTTGGCTCCTGAAAGAGTGGGTTCCAGCATCAGATCTGCCACTCACCAATTTTGTAAATTTACACATAGTCCTTATCTCTGTGCACTCCAATTTTCTTGTTGAAAAAAAAGGGCTTTTCCCTGACCAGTGTGCATGGTCTGGTGACACTAAAATGAGTAATGTGCTATTAACTACATTCCAAATTGCAAAGAGCTACATAAAAGTGGATGGTGCTGTTATTAACCCTAAACCAGCTTTCCGGGGAACATGGTAGTCCCAGCTGCACATTCCTGTTAAGGGCAAAAGTCATTAGCTTTGTACCCCACTCAGGCTGCACAAGATCTAAATGCCTTCAATGCATTTGAAATATTTGGTACTGTGAGTCCTCAACGATCATGACTATGTCACACACAATGTGAGTAATTCAACTGTTAATAATTATTCGGCACTGATCAGGTACCTTGCACCACATTGAACACTGGAGGGAGGATGGCTTTGGTAGTTTGAATGTAATTGTCCCCATAAGCTCATAGTGAGTGTCGTTATTAGGAGGTGTGACCTTGTTGGAGTGGGTACGGCCTTGTTAGAGGAAGTGTGTCATTGTGGATGTGGCCTTTGAGGTCTCATATATGCTCAAGCCAGGGCCAAGTGTTTCAGTTCACTTCCTGTTGCCTGCGGATCAAAGATGTGGAATTCTCAGCTCCTACTGCAGCCCCATGTCTGCCTGCACACCACCATGTCTCACCATGATGATAGTGGACTCAACCTCTGAACTTTGAGCCACCCAATTAAATGTTTTTCTTTATAAGAGTGACCATGGTCATGGTGTCTCTTCATAGCAATAGAGTCCCTAACTAGGACAATGGCACACTAAAAACTAAGGCCACATCTATCATCTTTAAGAAACATATGTGATGAAAAATATGTCTACATGAAACGAAAAACATAAACCAAATATCTAACTATGTGTGAAATGATTTAACCCAAAATAAATTAAAAAAAGAAATAGTCTATAATTAGAATAGGGATATAGGTTTGATTTACTATTTAATTTCCTTAATAAAAGAAATCCAAGAGGCTTCAGTTTGAGGGGTGCAGGTAGACACTGGAGAAGTTCCAAGAACAGTTTCCTAGCCCTGTGCAGTGACTTCCCTCACCAACATAGTTGTTCCCATGGCTGTCTTTCTCCCACTTAATGAATGGGCTAAATGAAGAACAAAAATCAACCTTCTTCTAATTCTTTGAACAACATCTGAGAAAAACCATGATGTCAATACTCTTGTTAATCCCTCATCAAGGAAAGTTCCTTTTGCAACAGATGGAGATCACTTCAGAAAACTACAACCAATTAAAATGCAGAGTTGTATAGCCAAGTCCCAACAGAAACATCTACAAAGCAGCTCCTGAACCTAAGGCTCAGAGAACTAGGAAGCAGAAACAGAAAGAGTCAAAGAATCAAAAAGTTTGTTAGGGGACAGTGTCTCCTACTAACAGTGTCAGAAGCTACACCCATAAAGTCTCACCACCATGACTGCCTAACCATGATAACACCAATAAACATGCCAACGTGGACAAAGGAAAGACCAGGAGGCCTCAACCTGACACAGAGAACTACAGGCTACTAAAGAATCCTGAGCATGGCAGAAGTAGCCTTCCCCAGGGAAGAGGATATCAATTGGTTATCCAATACCAAATGGTAATCCCTGAAAATTACAGACTGAGTAGGTTGCATTTATGCACCTAGAAATAGATATGTCTCTGTGTGCATACATATATGCAGTTAACTACAATTAATGAAAACGTAGGCCATAAGTTTGAAAAAGAAAGGGTATATGAGAGGGAAGGAAGGGAGGAAATTATATTAATTATATATAATATAATTATATTATAATCTCAAAAAGCAAAGAAAAGGTATCTTGTTAAATAATCAAATGGGAGTGACAGAAAAACAAATAAATACAGGAAAACATAATCTTCTCTGAGATTACCAGTTTTCTTCTACTGTGAAACCATTTTAAATGCAAACACTATCCTGGTACCAAAACTGGGCCAACTTTTTGTGTATCTTGTGATCTTCACTGAAGTACTGAGATAACAGATGTTTGTGGAGAATCTACAACTCTTGGAAACTATTTCCAGGCTGAAAATTCAAAGATAATAAGGTAAGATTGAAGGATCTAGAGCACAGTGAGCAAATCTACTCCTCAATATCAGCGGCCACCACCTTCCATTTGTTGTTATAACAGTTATTATATGCTTGTTAATATAGGTATTTTAAGTTTACATGTGGGCACAGCTTTCGTAGGGGAAACTAAAAATACAGCCCTCTTCTGGATACCCATAGCTTTTACCATCTCTTTACATCAAACCAGGAGTCTGTGATAAGACCATAGGAAACATTTTCTTGAGAGCCGAGGTAAATTAGTGTGTTCACATTGTAGTACTCCATGAGCGTCTGTCATCTGTTGCCATGAAGCCACAAATAGTGAATTTTTTCCAACTAGGGCTTTTCTTCCGCATTTGTCATTGGGTCCTACACAACAATGTGAGAAATTCTAAAATGTACACAGATGTCAGCAGATGTACCAGTTTAACAGATGTAGTTGAATTCCAGGGAAATCAAGTGCCATTATTTCTTAGCCTTTTTTGTTAAATTTTGTATTAAGAAATTTTTTTCATTCATTTTACACACCAAAGATCTGCCTCTTCCCTCCTCCTGCCCCCCTAGCCTCACCCTCCCAACCCAACCCCCTCTCCTGCCTACAAGAAGGCAAGGCCTCCCATGGGAAGGCACATCCAGTAGAAGCAAGTCCAAGCCCTTCCCCCTGCCTCAAGACTGCACAAGGTATCCCACCATAGGTAGTGGGCTCCAAAAAGCCCGCTCATGCACCAGAGACAGATTCTGATCCCACTGCCAGGGTTCTCCCAAGCAGATCAAGCTACAGAACTGTCTCACCATGCAGAGTGCCAAGTCCAGCCCCACGTAGGCTCTACAGCCATTGATCCAACTTTCATGAGATCCCTCTAGTTTGGTTTGGTCATCCCACAGGTTTCCCCATCACAAATTTTAGAGAAGTAAAGAATGATTTCTAGCCATTGCTATTAGATCAGAGCTGTCAGAACCCAGGCCCAGTTCTCATGAGGCATGCCAGCAATCCACCACCACAAGTACTGGAGTGAATCTATAGCAGTTCTCATAACAACCCTAAAAGCTTACTATTGGTTTTCAAACTCTGTATAAAAACTATGCTGGGAAGAAGCTTATTTGGTCAAGTTTGCCTAACTAGTACATGTAAGCTTCTACTTGTGTGGTGGTCAACTTCAAAGTGAGAGTTACCATTGCTTCCTGGCTCTTCCTAGACCTGCCTGACACCATGTTCCAGTCTCGGGGGAAAAAACACATCTTAGCATTCTTTCCGAGTTTATCTCTCCCTTTCCATTCTTCTCATCTCTTCAATTTATCTTGCGACATAATGTCCTTTCTCTCCTTTGCTAATTTGATGGTTACTCTTCCGTGTCAGCATAACCACATCTAGAGTCAAACCCACACAGCTTGAACATGCTTGTGAGGAATTTTCTTGATTACATTATTTAAGGTGGGAAGCCTCACTCACATATTCAGCCCCATATTCTGGTGACAACCCACATAAAAGAATGTGGAAGGAGGGTTCCCCTTTTTCCCTGTTGCCTTCACTGCCATTAGCAATTTCATCTATCTTGTTGCCAAGGCTTCTCTCTGCTGATATGAGAACCAGTTTCTTTGGGATTCCAACATAGACTGAAGAGTAGCAGCTCTCCAGGAATTCTCTGGAACTCTAGGCCCAGAATGGGACTGGTGAGACATCCAGCATCCAGTCTCAGAGACTGAGCAAAAACTGGATTTTTGACCTTTCTACCATGAGACAGCTAGTATGGGGCTACGCAGACCACAGCCTGTAAGCCACTCTAATATCTCTCCCCTCTTCCCCGTGTGTGTGTGTGTGTGTGTGTGTGTGTGTGTGTGTGCATGTGTGTGCGCGCTTGTGCACATGTGTGTGCGTGTGTGTGTGTGTGTGCGCATATGCGGGTGTGTGCGCATGTGTGTGTGTGTGCGTGTGTGTGTGTGTGTGTGTGTGTGTGTGTGTGTGTGTGTGTGCGGGCATGTGAATATATATACATATATTCGTTTTTCTATCAGTTCTATTCCTCTCTCTAGAGGAGGAACCCTACTACAGCATCTCTTTCCTCTGTTTAGTACATTTCCTGAAGCTTGTTCCCCTATCAACTACCTGTAGCTTATTTTTCGTACATGTGTATGTGTGTATGTCTGTGTTGTATAAATGAGCGTGCATGTGCCTATGCATGTGTGTGATGCTGGACATCTCCATCTTCCTCTGCTACTTTCTACCTTAGTTTTTCAGACAGGGTCTATAACTCTACTTGGAGTTCACTGATTGACTAGACTGGCTGATCACAAGGCCCCGGAATCTTGTCTCCACCCTCCATCACTGGGACGATAATAATGCCTGACTTTTTACAAGGGAGCTTGGGATTCAAAATCAAGTCCTTATTCTTGTACAGCAACTACTTCACCCATTGAGCTATTTCTGCAGCTGCTATAACTTTAAAAGTTCCTAGTGAATTTTCTCTTAATTTCACTTCTTTTGCATCCATTCCTTTACCTCCCAATCATGACTCTACCTTGGCATCAGGATTCCAACACCAGAACTATACTCTGGGTTGCATTTTCAAAGTGATCAACAACCTCTTTGCTAGTAAACTATCTTCTTTCTTTCTGTATTAGCTTCTGTGTGAGTCAGGGTTCTCTATAGGAACCAAACCAATAGAATGAATATGTATATCCTTATCCTTATACTTACTTAAAATGAGTATATACTATATGTATAATGTTACAAATGGGGATTTATTAGAGTGGCTTACACAAGACCTGGGGAGTTGAGCATTTGCTGTGTATGCTTAGGAAGAGCTGAGAACCCAATAGGCCTTGAGGGTGGATCAGCAATCCCAATCTGTCACTGAAGCTTAGAGGAGTGCTGGAGGGGCTGCACTGAAGAGCCAAAGAAGCTGGTTCTGATATTAAAGGAGGATGTGACATCGGGCCACTGTCAACAGGCACTGCCCTCTCGAGGGAAGGAGCTTCCTTCTCAGCTAATCCTTCCAGGAAATACCCTCACAGACTAGCCCAGCATATCTCTTGGTTGATCCAACCAAGCTGACAATCCAAGATTAACCATCAAAGTTACCACAACACCTGACAGAAACAACTCAAGGGGGTAGGCGGAGTGATTCTGGCTCATGGTTTAGTTAATTGTGGCTGGGAAGGCATGCTGGAGCAACTCAGTTCACAGAAGTAGCAGAAGGTAGTGGAAACTGGCCACATTATAGCCTACCAGGAAGTAGGGAGTGACACAGGAAGTGGTATGTCCAAGGACTTGATCCCAACACCCTTCTTCCTCCAGCTAGTCTCCACCTCCCACAGGCTGTACAGCCTCCTAAAACAGTGCCACCAGCTGGGAAATAAGCATTCAAAAGACGAACCGGCAGAGAGCATTTCAGATTAACCATAATGCTGTCCTATAATGTTTGATATTTTGATTATTCCCTCCCTCTTTTTGAAACCCTTTTCTCTCTCTGTCTCTGTTTCACTACTCCAATTTCCTTTGGTACGCCCTAACTGAAAGAGGTTGGTGTTTTCAATTGTGTCTGTCCTGTTAGAATTTTCTTTACTTGCTCATTGACTTGGGCTATAGTAGCAATTAGCTCCCCTTACCTTTATTTACATGCTAATGAGGTTCAGCCAAGACTCTCCCCCTGAGCATGCTGGAATTACGGATATGCATGAGCACACCTGGGTAAACTGTTTAATTAATTTGTTTAGGGGCTGGAAAGATGGCTCTGCAGTTAAAAGCATTTGCTCTTCTTGTATAGGATCAGAGGTTGGCTTCCTGCATCTACTTGATTGAGTGACTCACAACCACCAGATCTCCAGCTCCATGGCATCCAGTGCTCTCTTCCGGCTTCCAGAGGCACCCACACTCACAAGCAAATACTCACACACAGGCACAGGCACATACACATGGATAAAAATAAAAAGAAATCATTTGGGCGCATCCTGGAAAATAATGGTTTCTTTATTGCGCGCGCGCACACACACACACACACACACACACACACACACACACACACAATTTCTCTATATATCTTATTATATTTTGCTCATTTTTGCTGAATCATCTCCCCTTATCCCCACTGCCTGCTCTCACTGGTCCCCTTCTTACCTCCAAATAGTCTCCCTTCTGTTTTCATTTCCCGTACATACATGTAAATCTAGGTCCCATATAGGAGAGGAATTGTGATGTTTGTTGTTCTATTCTCACTCCCACTCTTCTCTTTTTTTTTTTTTTTTTTTTTTTTTTTTGCTTTTTCGAGACAGGGTTTCTCTGTGTAGCTTTGCGCCTTTCCTGGATCTCGCTCTGTAGACCAGGCTGGCCTCGAACTCACAAAGATCTGCCTGCCTCTGCCTCCCGAGTGCTGGGATTAAAGGCGTGCGCCACCACTGCCCGGCCCACTCTTCTCTTGTGTAGCCTTATGACTTCCTCTAGAAACATCATCTCACCTCACATATTCCCCTTTCTATGTTCATATACATTTATATCTCTTAATCTAGAGTTTCCATATGAAAGAATCATGAAATACTTGTTTTTCTGAGTCAGGCTAATTTTCTTAATGATTATCTCCAGGTCTGTAGCTAGAGTTTTCCTTCCTGGACCACAGTCAGGACAAATCTCTCTCACCTGCCAGTCCCGCAGCCGCTCAGACCCAACCAAGTAAACACAGAGACTTATATTGCTTACAAACTGTATGGCCGTGGCAGGTTTCTTGCTAACTGTTCTTACAGCTTAAATTAATCCATTTCTATAAATCTATACCTTGCCACATGGCTCGTGGCTTACCGGCATCTTCACATGCTGTTTGTCATCGTGGTGGGTGGTAGTGTCTCTCTGACTCAGCCTTCCACTTCCCAGCTTTATTCTCCTCCTTGTCCTGCCTATACTTCCTGCCTAGCCACTGGCCAATCAGTGATTTATTTTTTGACCAATCAGCAACACACTTGACATATAGACCATCCCACAGAACAGGTCCATCCCTTTTCCTTCAAACAGCATAATTTCACTCCACTGTACATATACATAAATATGTACCATATTTTCTTTACCCATTCCTCTCCAACAAAGGATTGGAAATTAACTGATTTTATAGACAGCTGAATGGCATGTAAGAAATGTATTGTATAAGGTAAAGATGGAGGCAGGGACTCACATTAGGTAGCACTTTATTTCAATGAGAGATGATAATATCTTGGACTAAGGAAGCAAAATGAAAAGGAGTCGGGGAACCTTAAGGCTGCTCATCCACTAAAAATGGCAGAGAAGTGGATTCCATAAGGACAACACTTCTGCCACCGATGTAGACGATAAAGCCAGCAAGGTTTATTCATTGCCTCCTAGACCAGCCATTCTTCTCTTCCTCAATACAGACTGACATGTTTGTAGAGATCCCGATACCACACTGTGTTTATCTGCGTCTTCTACCACATTGAAGGCTCCATGATGGTAAGAACATTTGTTGGTTATTTATCCCTAGTAGTTATTTGTTGAACACATATTGTTTAGTAAAGAATCAAAAATGTGGTTTACAACAAAGAGAAATGGCAGTGAATATAAATAAAGATGCCCACAAAATGTCAATTCCAGATTACTAGGAAAATGATAGAAATATCTGTACTATCCGAGGAAGAAGAATAGGTAATGGAGCAGAAAGAGAAAACGTCATTTGTTAGGTACGCCTATACATATAAACTCTTTGAAACAGCAACATGGGAGTTTGAACAGAAAAACATTATTTTATTAATATAGTTTCATCAGGAGCCACTGTGAAAATAAACACAGTAATAACATGGTTAATTTTATTAAATACCATGTAAGCACTACATGTATATTAACTGTTAATCTTCAAATTAAGCATATGGAGGTAGAACGGTAATTGCCTGTTTTCTGGATTGTAGCCGGAGAGTTTTCTATTAATCAATACTTTGCCACCGTGGCTGTGGCTTACCGGTATCTTAAATCTTCCTTGTCATGGCTGCGGCTGGCAGTGTCTCCCTCTCTGCCTTCCTGTTCTCTAGTCCTGCCTATACTTCCTGCCTGGTTACTGACTAATCAGTGTTTTATTTATTAACCAATCAGAGCAACACATTTGACATGCAGAACATTCCACAGCACTGGATAATGAAGGAAATTGAGGTTTACAGAAGTTTAATAACTTGAACCAGTTAATGTGCCAGGGGAGCACTAGAGCCAGGGCCGAAGCCCTGGCAGCATGGGTCTAGCAAAAGCTTGGAATTCACTTATTGTGCAATGTTTAATTCATTATCCTAAATTGCGTCATTAAATTTTTGAAACATGTGGCAATAGTGTAAAATTCAGATTACCTGCCTAATATCTTTAAATTTTTAAAATTGTGTCTTGTTCAGTTATTTTGTGTATGTGCATGTGTGTGCATGTATGTGTGCATGTGTGGACATTCTAATGCTATGGCACAGATGTGAATTTCAGAGTGTAAGAAATAGATTGTGATGGCCTCTTTTCAGGGTAAGGCGCACTTTGCCTAGAAAACATCAGAGTTACAGATGAGCAGGGGCGCTGGGACCTCTCTTCCCCAGCTGATGGTGAGCACTTGCCTCCCCCAGAGTTCTGAGAGATGGAATATTACAGGTGGTCTGCGAAGTGGTTGATCACACAACCGGAATAGGTTTTCTCAGGACCCAAATTATTCATTAGATCATCCATTGTCTCAAATGAGAAGGGGACAGGTCCAGCCATGGAAGAAAAGGACAGGAATGTCTTGCAGTCACCAAATCAGTACACCAACCATTTCTGCATCTTCTATATGCTGGCATTCTTTCTGTATATTAAAAACTGCTTCATTTTCTATCATCTCTTGAATTTGCTATTATCTCATTTTTAGTAAGAAGAGCTTGCAAAAGGCAGTTCTTTCTGAAGTACAAATCTTGGGGTTCAAACTGAGCTTTGCACGTCTTTACCTGCTGAGCTATTCACTGGTGCCACGGGATCTTTTCAAGTAAATAAACATATGTTAAACATATTATAAAAATATGATTTATTATAAATGTTATCAATATCCAAACTTCATAAATATGTTACTTCTATCTAAATGTCCACATTGAAAGTGTCTTTATATATTTACATAATTTGGGATCTTTTTATGTTAGAAGATCATAAATCCCTACTACATGACTTTTCTATTTAATAGGCAATTATACTTCAGCTGAGTCATATTTTAAGAAAATTTTGATATTTTAAATTTTAAAATACATGATTATCTTCTAAGGCAATAAACACTTATGTTGAGAATTTATGGAGAGTTCTCCAAGCCAAAGTTATAAACAGTGTTGGTGATTATCGCACCGTACTCTACAAGCACTATTTAAGTTCGAACATCTCTACAGCGCACAATAATACAGACTTGATGATAATTCTCTTTTGCTACTGAGATTAAGAACAATTAAGAGCAATTAGCTATTTTTCTCTGAAATAAAACAATCCTTCCTGGACAGAGGCCCTGGTAGTAATGGAAAATGATAGGATTCATGAAGCAAGCAAAACTCACAAACATAGAAAGTGCCTGAAACTTACAAGATCCACAAGACCCCTCCACAAAGTCACATTAGCAGTAAGGATTACTGGGGAGAGGAGACTCTCCAAGGAGCCTCACTTTGTAAGTCATCACCCATGTTGGTGGGTTTTTCAGTGACATAGCTGTCTTTGAGTTACCACAGGTTCTTAAGTACCTTCGGGAAACTTACTGGTTTACCAAGCTACATAGATGGAGTGTTCCTTGACCTGTCATCAGTGACACTGAATAGGAAGAAGAGATGTTTGCTTATATATTCCTAGGAAATGTCAACAACATTAATTAATTTTTTCACAATTCTCCTAAGGCAAAGAATGGTTGTCAAATATAACTTTCCTAAGTCTTAGCATGCCTTGCATTGTCTTTGATAATTTAAGTTTCCCAACTTTTATTAATTAGGAAAATAGCTTTAAAAATTCCATGGAATGCAGCAGTTACAAATATGGCTCTGAAGCCAAATGGACAACTCAAAATGATCACGTAGTCATCTACAAGATGAGTGATCCATGCCTTCTCTTTGACTCAATCTCTTCATCTGCAAAATAGGGATAATAATATCATGTAACTCATAGGGTTGTTATGAGAACCTATGAGTTAATATTGTAAATATTTTAGAAATTATCTAGCATAAACATAGTGATATAAGTGCTGATATAATAAAAAGTTTGTCATCAGACTATTAAGTTTACTTAAAATAATAATAAAAAAACAGTGACTAGAAAATTTAATCACAACGTATGTTCCACTTGCTCCCCTCTTTAGTATTATGTTTTTTAGAGATCATTTATACAGAACACAAGTTGTATTTTAAGGTATACAGTTCTTTGGATTCTGACAAATGTGTGAGATCATAATCATGGTCACAATCTGTAGGACATTATCTTTGCCTCCCCAAACTCCTCAATTTGGAGTTGTGTTTCCTGCCATCTAGGCCCTGGCAGGCTGACCTGATTTCCTTTTCTATGGCTTTGCTGTTCTATGATGTTAGATAAATAGATTCATTCTATTCTCAGACTTCTATGTCTGGGTCTAAGGCTCACCCATGTTGACCTTTCAGTAGCCTGTTTTTAACTTTTTGTATTCAGATTTTCAAGTTTTGTTCATTTTTAATCCACTAATCCACTATTTACTTTTAAGTCTAATAAGTTTGAGGCATGGATGATTGTTTGTACTGGAATAGACAATGCTCAGTAGCTAAAATAAGAGTCATGAGTCAGGGCTTCCCCAGGGGAAACTTTTTAAATGGCAAGGCTAGGTACATGCTACAAAGGAGAAATTGTCTAGAAGCTCACTGACACCAAAAGCCATTTCTACCAAATGAGCATGCTGCCCGCATGCCTGCTGTAAGGAAGTTCAAGTACTGAAAGTTTCATGATGGTTTTTACAGAAAGCACCATTCAGCCCATCAAGGCCTTACATTCATTGTTCAATTAACCACTATGTGGAGGCCAGGGGTCTGGAAATTGGTCTTTTCTTGATACAGAGAGGGCAGTAGAGAGCAGGGAAGCCATGTGATATATTTTATCCTGTTTTATATGTCTATTGGTATTTGTTAATTTTAATATTTCCTGGGTTTGGGGGAGCTGTTTCCTGTGCCCTTTAGTAACTTGTTCTGAAGTTTGGGGAGTCTCTGCCTTTGCAGAGGCTTGCATGAAGCTGCTATAACCTAGCTCTTAGGCAGGATAAACAGTTACATGAACCTGCTTGAAGCCATTTCTGCTGTGTTCTGTTTTATAAGTTATAATTGTGTTAGGGTTTGAATGAAAGTAATTATCCCATCGATCAATGTGTCAGAAGTGTGAAATGCTAAACTTCTGGAAAATATTTTTAGACGATTTTTGAGTAATAACAAATATCATCTGTTCTTCCTCTCTTAGGTGGAGTGTGTCACATGGGAAATGAACAGTAGGGCTCAGCCTTGAATAATATAGAATAGTAGAAACAGCTGCTCAAAATACCTATGAACACAATTCTTTACACATATGCATAAATAATAGGTAAAAAGCTAAGTTTACATTATTGACTTAAAATATATGACATATTTAAACCATAATCTTTCTTTAAATATCTTTAAATATCTTCATGTAATCCCTGAGTTCACAAATGTATATTAAAGTAAACTTTAACCATCATAATTGAAGTTTGAATTATAAATTGAAATATAGTTACCATGTAGTGAAATTTTTCCAATATTCTAAACACCATGAGGCTGCTCACTCATCGATTATACCATTTTGACATCAGAAGCTTAAAAAGCGGTTTATGAACTTGATTTTAAGTACATTGTCAATTATTGTGTCGTTATAAGCCTGGATCCTCTTTGGGAGCTAAACTAAAAGTCAAACTCCAATGTGATCACTTCCTATGAAAATACATGTACTATTCCTAGCTCATAGGAAATTCTAACACAGGTTTCATTCACCAGTAGGAAAAGTACTGTTTTAATTTTGGGGGATGAGTGGCATGCTCTCATAAGATCTGAGAGAGCACATGTGTCTCCTGTGCTACTTTACTGTGACTTTTTTTTTTATTTTGCTCTGGTATTATTGTGTGAGTGGATTTTATAAATGTCCTCTGGCTTCCTTTCCATTGGTGTGCTTACCACCCTCATTCAGGAACAAAAGAAATCTTGAAAAGTGTTACTAAACTGTCTGAAATCTCTTTTTGGATATAAAATACCGAGCATAGACAACTGAACCGTTCTTAGAACACCTGGCCATTTCTTGTGAACCTACTGAAATTCAAGCTACATCCATTTGTCTGCAAAAGATAATTTTATTAATTAATGTTCATAGTCAATCTCCAAAGTCCATCAATTTTGGGGGCTATAATATATTTATTTCCTACACGAATTCTGGGAACTACTAAATTTTTAAGAATCTGTTGAAATCTCCTAAAATATTTCAGCTACATGGAACATGAAAATTACAAGTGGCAAGAAGAATTAAGAAGTTACTGTACTCCTGAGACATGAGCATTAGTGACCACACACTTGTCTCAAATGTACCTTGTTCTTAATGTCCTTACCCAACTTAAGGACGAAGGGGATTCCAGTTTCAAAGTTGTGCATCATTCGATGTAATGCACAATTGCTAAGAAAATGCCTTAGGGATATAAACATGTACAGGGCGGAGTCCCGGCCCTGTACTGGATTGAGTAGTAAGCCCAACCACTGACATCTGTATCACGTACAGTACAGGGGTGAGTTCTGTGGAGGTACACAAAACATGGGAAAAATAAGGGTAAAATCTTGGAAGAGACACTCATTTTGAAGGAATTAAAACAGAGCTTCAGAAAATACACTAAACCAGCAAATAGTAATTGAATCAGATGGTTAAAGAAAACTTAGGTGGCATTAAAAATTATTACCAGCCAAGCAGAGTCAAGTCACTTGTCCCTCACCCAAATCGATAAACCAAAATCCCAACCAAGACTCTTAAAATTTTAAGAGTACATATGATGGGAAGAATTACTAAGAATGACTTAGAAACCCAACTTAATAGCACCAGCTTTGACAACAGCTTTATCTTATAATGGTCTAGTCAGGAGGCCAAGATAACTTCTATAATAATCATTGTATTTTGGAACTTTAAAAAATATTTTTATTTTATAATTAATTTAGTTTTACATATCAGCCACGGATTCCCCTGTCCTCCCTCCTCCCACCCCCCAGCCTTCCCCGCAAACCACCCCACATTCCCACCTCCTCCAAGGCAAGGTCTCCCCTGGGGAGTCAGCCCAGCCTGGTAGACTCAGCCAAGGCACGTCCAGTCCCCTCCTCCCTGCATCAAGGCTGAGCAAAGTGTCTCAGCACAGGTTCCAAAAAGCCAGCTCACGCACCAAGGACAGGTCACAGTCCCACTGCCTGGGGGCCTCCTAAACAGTTCAAGCTCATCAACTGTCTCACTTAGCCAGAGGTCCTGGTCTAGTTCCATGGGGGCTGCTCAGCTATTGGTTCACAGTTCATGTGTTTCCGCTAGTTTGGCTATTTGTTCCTGTGCTTTTCCCATCATGGTCTTGGTATCTCTTGCTTATATAATCCCTCCTCTCTCTCACTGGTTGGACTCCTGGAGCTCCACCTAGGGTTTGGCTGTGGATCTCTGCATCTGCTTCCACCAGTCACTGGATGAGAGTTCTATCATGACAGGTAGGGTGTTCGGCCATCCGATCACCAGAGTAGACCTACTCTGGTATTTTGGAACTTTTAAAATTATTTCATTAGCCAGGCTGCTGAACTGGGATCTCTATAGTATCATGCCATTGGGGAGACAGAAAAATACTTGAATAATATCCCCACATCTTTATTCTTTTTGAAAAAAATAAACGTTTTTACAACTCTGCTTGGCTTTGTTGGAGAACCACACCCATGTCTTTCCTTCCAAAAGAAGACAGGGAGCAACAAAAGCTATGGTTGAGGAAGCAACCACATGTAGATCAAAATTCTGTTTTTCACACAGTGACGTCATCCCATCGCCCAGGCTCACTCTAATGTCTTTTTCAGCAGCTTACCTCAATGTCTCAGAGAGAAGCGAAACACACACATAGGTGGACCCCTTCTAATTTTATCTAGGACGTTTCTACTTCAAATACAGTTTTAATGCAAACCATTAAAGAGATGAATATAATCAAATTTTAATTTTATATGAAAACAAATGGAGTGAAAAATCCACATTTTGTGAAGTAAGAAGTCTCCAAGAGGACTATTGTTCAGAGTATTAATGCTGGCATAAGGGCCGTGGGAAATGTGGGGTCTGAACTCTTTACATAAGGAAAGTCTCAGAGTTCCCTAGAGCCCAGTGTCCTTCTTTGTAAAATAGGATGGTAAAAGCATTTTGTACTTCCAAGATTTCTACAAGAAACACTCATGAGTACATTTTGTAAATTCTAAAAATTAAATTACAGATTATTATTATTTACCAATACAGAAGGATCCTATTCAATTATTGCTTAAGAATACAGATTCTGACATTATTTTTAACCAAACAAAGAACTTTATCCTGGGTAAAAGGAGGTGGGGAGTAAGTGATGCAATGCTTGTTGATTTTGCAGTTTCCTTCAAACTCTCTTTTTAACTATGTGTCTGCATGAAGCCAGAATTTTTCAGATCTTTTAACCATAACTTATGGTAGTAGATTGAAATCAGATGTAAATATAAAAATTCTACTGTATTCTATTAAATCAAATGTTAAAGGTATTTCTTTAAAAATATAAAGTAATGTTCCTCTTCTAATTAAATTTTAGTTTCATATTTGTCAATATGTAATTGTTATTATTATTTTAAATTAATTAATAACTTAAAAACTAAGAGTGAGTCAATAAAATGGTTAGTATCAATTGATATGATCCCCCAAATTTATTTAGGATCCTTAATAATTACAATATTTTGAAGAACTCCTGAAACCAAATCAAAAGTTTGACATTGCTTGACAAATACTGCTCCACTTTATGATCCAAGAATATCCATCTCTTGTCTTTATTTTTACCACGGTATTTACTTTTCAAGTGTACAAATGTACCTTGTTTTTTTATTCCACTCACGGAAGGAAAAACACAGAGCATTAAAGAAAGTAATTTTATCAGCAACCCCTGTGTAGTCATTGTTTCACACTTATAACACCAATCGCTTTTCACCGATTTTTTTCTCATAATGTGATGGAATTGACAATTCAATTTAATAAGAGGTCGAGGACTTTGGGGAAGGAGAATATTTGCATGGTTAAATGACTTATATTTTCTTGCTTGATGTCCTATCCTTTTCTAGTTACTACAAATTTGCAAACGTACAGTTCTTTCAATGGCTGCTGATAATCCATAACTAATTCAAACATTCTTGTCAAATTTGTCAACTATTTCTCAGTTTACAATAATATAATAGGAGGTAGGAACAGTTCCTGAAGAAATTGAGTAAGTGTCTGGGTACTAGATGAAGGGACCTGGAGACACTTTGTGTCATTAGATAAGGGAGGGTATGCTGAACAAATTTATGCTCGTTTTTACCTTGATAGAGTGCAAATAGCACCAAGGAACCATAAAACAAAAGAAACCACGATTTGAAGAAATCTAGTGATCTTTTCTTAAAGGTAGGGAAGAAATGTTGATAGAAGGACTGGTGGAAATCACAGAGGATTTCTTGTTTTGTTTGCAAACGGAAGCCAAATAAATGAACAAAGCCATTTATCAGAAACCTTCCTTAATTATATGTCTGAGAAATCAGTCATCCAAAAATTGTTTTTGTAATAGTAAATGGTTTTAATGATTAAAAATGAATTCCATTTTTAAAATATCTATAATACACATAAGCTGTTATATATATATATATATATATATATATATATATATATATGTCAAAGGAAACTTTTCCATCTGGGCTGGCAATGTTCCCTTCAAGAGCCAAAGGCCACATAATGAAATTCCCAAA
Organism: Peromyscus eremicus; assembly: GCF_949786415.1. NCBI lineage: Eukaryota > Metazoa > Chordata > Mammalia > Rodentia > Cricetidae > Peromyscus > Peromyscus eremicus. Next base: position 62,032,569 of record NC_081429.1, on the reverse strand, counting down.
ACCAGGCATGAGAAGCCCTCTTTTGAGCTGTTAGGGTTGTCCAAGAGATTCCCAAAACATTACAGGCTATTGCTATTGCCCTTGGTTGCCGCCAGAGGTAGAAGTAACTCCCTGTTGGTAAAGATATTATGTACTTCAGACAAAGGGTTCAGAGGACCCTGACCTGAAACTGACCCTAAAACCTGCTTTCTGAGGACTGGTTTCCATGGTACAGGAAGCTTTGTATACTTTTTGGTATGAAAACACCAGGCAGCCTCCAAATGAGGGAATCATCCAATAATCCTACACAAATATGATGCCTGTGAGCCACAGCAATGATCTGCCCATAGGAATGAGAGTCCTGAGGGTGCAGTAGTAGCATTGCCTACCTTGGTGGCAATGAACAGTCCTCCAATTGGAATAAGATTTTCTCAAAACAAGGGAAGCCATGCTTGGTACTGGAAACCTAGCTCTTGAATGTGAATCAATAACTACCACTTTACCACCAACATAATCCCTAAGTACATTCTAAATATTTGACTTATACCCATAGATAAGTGTCGTCCATCCTCATCACTCTTCAAGGAAAGTTCTCTTCACAACAGATGGAGAACACTACAGAAAACCACAACCAATCCGAATGCAGAGTTGTGGAGCTAAGATCCAATGGATACATCTACAATGCAATACCTGTACCTAAAGCTCAGGGATCAGTGTAGAAAAGGGACAGAAGTACTGTAAAAGCCAGAGGAGCAGGGAGTTTGCTGTGAGACTCTGCCTCCTTGTAGTATCAGACGTGTGGTAGTTTGAACGTAATTGGCCCCCATAAGCCCATCGGGAGTGGCACTATTAGGATATGTGGCTTTGTTGGAGTAGGCATGGCCTTGTTGGAGGAAGTATGTCACTGTGGAGGAGGGCTTTGAGGTCTCACATACACTCAAGCCACACCCAGTGTTTCAGACCACTTCTTGTTGCCTGTAGGTCAAGATGTAGGAATCTCAGCTCTTTCTCCTGCACCATGTCTGCCTGCATGCAGTCATGTAGCACCATGATGATAATGAACTAACCCTCTTAAAATGTAACCCAGCCCAATTAACTGTTTTTACTTTATAAGAGTTGTGGTGGCCATGGTGTCTCTTAACAGCAATAGAAACCCTAACTAAGACAAGAGGTTACACTCATACCATAAAGTCTCATCACTGTGACTGCTAAACATGAGCTGAACAAGGACAAAAATAGATATGCCAAAATGGATGGGAAAAACCAGGAGGCCTCAATCCTACACAAAAAACTATATGCAACTAAGGAATGCTGAGAATTGGAGAAATAGTCTTCTCAGGGAAAATCACCCTAATTGGCTGTCTAATACCAAATGGTCATTTCTGCAAAACTACATACAAGTAACATTTTATGGACTGAGAAAGTTGTACTTATGTATTTAGGAGTATGGATATGTATACATGTACATATATAACAACAATTAATGTAAAAAGAGGCCAGCTATGAATTTGAAAAAAAAATCAAGATGTTTTATATAGAGGGTTTGAAGGAAGAAAGGGAAAGGAGAAGTGATGTAATTATAATATAAGCTTAAAGAAATAAAAAAGTAATTTAAAATAAAATTTAAAAAACTTTATTTCATAACCACCTTTAATGTGGCATTGAAAAGAATACAGAGATCTAGTTCCACTGATACTTGCCTGGTCTAACTCTGTACTGTATGTGTATATACTGAAGGAAGTGCATAGTACACTAAAAATGGTTGAAGGTGTAAAAACTAACATTTTACTTACAATTCCATATAGCTCTCACAATAGATACATGTTACCATATATCTATTGTGAGAGCTATAGAAAAGTAGTAATAAAATGAAATTATTGGAAAAAGGTCATCACTGATATCATTATCTAATGAGTAAACTATGAGGATGTATGGACAAGTGTAGATCAGAAGCATAAAATCTACTATCCTGTTCTAGCAGAAGTTTCCATCATTTTACTCCCTGCTAAACTGATAAATATTAAAAGCAACTCTTCATTCTTAAAAGGAGTTAAACTTAACAAACGAATTTCCCAGAATAATATCATGACTGATGTCTTTTAAAACCTTTTCATCAACGTATGGTTTTCTGTGGCACACATACTTTAAAATGGTAAGAGCAAGATTCATTTTTTGTACTTTTAACTGGTACAGGCAAAATACAAATCTATAATAGAGTTTTTAAATTTTTATTTTGGAAAGGAGAGAAATGGTGAGCCCTTCAAACATACATATGGTCCAAAGACACATAATGAGGATATATCATGAGCATAACGTAATTGTCTGGCTGTATTTCTTTGCACCCTCCCAAATCTAAAAGTGGCACTGCTTTCAAGTTCTAACCAAAAACACATAGAATGAACTTAAGTACAACGTAGCTGAGAACCAAACACCAGAACCCCAGCTTATAATCAGCATGCCCATCCCATAAAACACAGGAGAAATTCTGGTGGAGTGGTAGAATTACAGGGAGAGGCCAGTATTTGCTTTGGCAGATGTTGCGTCTGTGCAAGTGGGAACACAGCTGTATGCAGAATGTTTCAGTGTTTCTGAAACTGCTGAACTAGACATAAAGGAATACCCAACTTACAGTGTATCAGCAAGTTTAGAGAACAAAGTACCGTTTTGTCCTTTTTTAGAAATTGTGTAGAATAAGCAAGCAGTATTAAACCACCAGTGAGTGGGTCCATTATAGTTTGTTTTGTGACCCATCTTTGCCACATGGCTGTAGTTGTTTTCTCACTTTCAATATTTCATATTTTCCATGTCACAGAGAGAAAAGCAGGTAATCCTGAAGTCTAAAGCATGATTGACAGGTTACATGTGAGTGGGAAGTTCACTAAAAGTGGAATGTCTCATATTTGACTTCAGAAATGTCATGCTGCAAAATTGAGAATACAGTTCGGGAACTGAAAAAAGGATTTTCACAGAGGGCTGTTCAGTTCCCTTAACTAAGTCAAATATGCTGCTTCTTGGAGAAATTTAGGTCCTTAACACGTGAAAAGAAAGAGCAGCAGCATTTCATCCTCCAAGCCAGGCTCTACGTGAAGGCGTTTGTTACATGAATAGGGACACGCAGAGTGCCTTGCTACTCCCAGTCTCAGACTTTGCAGACTTCCCTTGGGCTGACTGATCATGACTGGCTGCAGCAACTGATTCTAAATTGAGTTTGTGTGTCCAACTCCTCTACTAATTCAGTGTTAGACCTACTTGTGTTTCAGTATTAGTTGGATTAACAGAAATATTTTCAAATTTTTTAATCTATTGTTTTTCAAATTTAATTTGGCACACCAGAATATCTCTTCATAACTTCATTTTCTTTTCCAGCTTTAATCTCTAGACTATTTTTATATGTTTGTGTAGTGTGTTGGATTGATTATATGTGCCCTGGGCATAGAGTGCTATTATGCAAAATGATAGGATATCTGCCATTTATCTGTGACTCTGCCTCCAGGATTCCACTGGTAGAGCTCACCATTTTAGATCATAGAATACTAAGCTAAAACTACTAAACATCTTCCACATTCTCTGTGTTCTGTTTTTCATATGTTTGAAGGGGAAAGAGAATAGCAGCACTGTTGTGTTACCTACTCTGTCCTTACTTACTTCAAGATTTTACTGAGAGTTGACTCTATCCCTTCACCTTCCCAGTGAAACAACTTCCTTCTCACAGGGATATGAAGACTTCTCCCTTTCTAACACAGTTTACTGCTGCCTGCTTTGTTAACCAAGAAAAGGCATTTTTAAAAGCAAAATATCTACATTCATGAAAGAAGAATGACTTTGTTTTTGTCGTACACCAGCCACTGTGTTTTGTGCTTTGCAAAGTTTATCTTAGCTCATGCCAACATTGTCTTGCAGCTGTTCGGAAAGGCATGCTCAAGGTTCCAGTGCAGCAAGAAAAGGGCTGGGAACCATATTTCTTAAATACGGTGTGAGGTGATGTCTGTAAGTGGAGTGACCATTCTTAGTGCGACAGATGAACTGGGGCTGAGGAGGTGGCTCAGTGGTTAAATGCACTCAACTATACTTGAAGAGGACAGGGTTCAGGTCTCATTACATGACATGACTCGTGATTAATTCTGTCTTCCCGATAGCCATTTCTCTACGAGCCACTTTTGTATGTGTGCATAATGTTCTCTAAGCATGGAAATAATTAATTATGAGAATTCATAAAATAATTGTATGTTAATACATCTAGGCAATAGTAGGTGTCAGCAATTGTGTGTTTCTATATTCATATTTTAACTTCTGGTTCCTATAAAAAAAAACAATCATCTGAGGTTTTAGAAAAAGTTATAATTGACTAAGAAAGCAAATGTAATGAAGACTTTTGTGAATCAGATTTGTGTAACATAGTAGAATTGGTACATCGCATTTACTAAGAAAAAAATGGTAAAAGGTTTATGTGATGAATTTCTTACTACACAAACAAAAATTATTATTTATGAAAAGGAACTGCTTAAAGTAGGAGGGCAATTACTCCCCCTCCCTACACAACATGCTCCGTGCTCTCTGAAGTCTATAGTAAAATTTCCAATAGTTACTAGATCTGTATGTCATGTCACAGGCTGGAAGGAGACACTCAGTGGGAAATGGGAACTGAGAAAAGAGTTGCTTTCGGTGAGTTTGGGCTCATAGTGGAGTCTGCAAGAACAGCTACATTAGAAATTTGTCAAAGCCAGAGAGATGACTGGAGCCACACAAATAAATAGCAAAACAAACAATAGCCAAGATGGAACCAACCAAATACTGAAGAGCTTCAGAAGCAAACATTTAGCAAAAAACATCAGTCCTTAACTGTCACAACACTCTCAGAGTCCCAGGGGCCCTACACACTGTAAAGGGGCATGTACTTCTGCGTGGAACATACATGACCTCTAACACTCTCAGAGTCCCAGGGGCCCTACACACTGTAAAGAGGCATATACTTCTGTGTGGAACATGCATGACCTCTAACACTCTCAGAGTCCCAGGGGCCCTACACACTGTAAAGAGGCATACACTTCTGTGTGGAACATGCATGACCTCTAACACTCTTAGAGTCCCAGGGGCCCTACACACTGGAAAGAGGCATATACTTCTGCGTGGAACATACATGACCTGAGGGAAAACTGCATGCACAGCAGAGACAGTGACTGGTATCATATTTGATTTGAGAGAAAATGCTGTTATTTCTCCACAATAGATCCTGTGACAAAGAAATTCCTTCCAACTAAGCATGGGTTCCAGGATCCAGGCAGGAAGAGCCAGGCCCAGCTGGAATACCCATAGGAGGAGGAAGGAAAGTCTACCAATCTCCATGTGCCATTTACAGTCATCCGAAAAAGTATTTGCACAACCTGTTCACACTGACAGACATTTTAAGGGAGTTGCTTGAGACCCAGAAAATACAGGAGGCAGGGAACACATGAAGACTCAGAAGATAGAAGAGTCAGGTGACAGAGACACAGGATAAGTGTGGTAAGTGTGGAAGTATATGCATGGTCCTTCGGCAATTTGTTTTCAAGAGCATTGTGAGCAGTTCTTAAATAAGAACATGCAATACTGTAAAACACGAGTCTAGATTAAAATCATTTTGTCTTGTAATATCACAAATAATGAGAAGAAATAATTTAAAAATATGTTTCCAAAGAGAACAAGTGATATTGAAATAAACTAGATTTTATGTAAATTAAATTAAAATTTGTCATAATATTACAAGATTAGAGAATACATTTTGAAAGAAAATAGCAAAAATATAAACAAAGCTTAGCTTTTCAAATATGTTTATATTAAAGTAGGGTACATGTTTGAGTCTTCAAACAAAAGCTATGAATTTTGTTTTTGGACTTTTTAAAGCCCAGCTTTATTTTCCATTTATTCCTATAACTTCTTTTCTAGTTTTTAGTATAGAAAATGTTTTTATGTTGTTGAAACAGCCTCAGAATTAGGAAAGGAATGAACAAATCTTGTTATTGGGGAAATTGGGATCCCTTTCAAACTCTTAGCCTTATTAACAAAAGAATTTTGAAACAGATTCAGAAGGAAACTCAAGCACAATTTTATTTGTGTGTCAGAGAAAAACAGGGCAGGAAAGCTGTAAATCTTGGCAGCACCCAGCAGGAGAGAGATGGGGAAAGGGTCCAAGGACACCATGCTGTGCGGAAGCGGATATGCTCAGTAATGGAGGTCCACAGTGGCTGGTACAAGGATCGAGTGGAGCTTCAGATAACTAGTGAGATAGCCCAGAATGTCAGTAAGGCATGTTTACACAGGAAAAAATATGTCTAGGCTTTTGGGAAAAGATGTGGATCAGAAAATTATGTTATTTAAGCTTAGAATGCATATTTTTAAAAAAGTGGTCAAGTTTAACAGTGCTGACTTAAGGGAAGTGTGTTTGTGGCGCACTGAAGGAGGGCTTTGGGCAAAGCACATTATCTCATTAAGTGGGTAACTATTCCTCCCATTCCCTTACAACGTATTGAGATTTCCAGTGGGGTGGCCTCCTAACCAGGTAATTGACAGGCCCAACTATATTTACTTCCTGAAAAATATATTCTACTCTATTCTTTTGGCCAAGAGGCCTAAGGAAGGGCAATTGTGATGTTTTCCTTTCCATTATCCAGGAAAGTCAGAGGTGGTGTAAAAGCCCATCATGAGGGAAGGATCCATCTTCGGCAGCCTCTAAGGCTGTTGATCCCTACCCACCCTAACAACCTTCCATTTTTTTAAACCCAAGTTGTGGTGATATATTGTGTCCCTCAATATATTGTGCACCCTAATAAAGCTTATCTGAGGATCAGAAGAAAAATTCAGCCACTATAATAAACATAGAAGTCAGGCCACGGTAGCACATGCCTTTAATCTTAGCATTTGGGAGGCTGAGATCCATCCAGATCTCTGTGAGTTCAAGGCCACACTGGTAACGGAACCAAGCATGGTGGCACATGCCTTAGTCCCAGTACTGACTATAAAGGTCTGGAGGTCTATACAGACAGACAGGAAGTGATGTAACTGGGCAGAGAGTGGAAGTGAGATGGCAGAACAGAAAGGCATATGGACCTGGGTATACAGGAAATAGGTCTTTCTGGAAGCTGAGGAGTTGGTAAGGTGAGATTGGCTGTGGCTTGTCCTATTCCTCTGATCTCTCGGCTTTCACCCCAATATCTGGCTCCAGGTTTTTTATTAATAAGACCATTTAGCAATTCATCTTATACCAAGTCATAAAAATCTTGCTGTTATTTTATTATTAAATTCTTCTTTTAAAAATAACTTCCATCAGTCACACAATTCCTTTATCAGTTCCTGATGCAAATGATAAGTCTGCAAATATTGATAACTGCCCAAAGGAAGTTTATGTGCTGTTTAAAGAATCAGTACCAATAGCAAATGCAATACAGTAAAATCAGTACCTTGGGGCTGGTGAGATGCCTCAGTGAGTAAGGAGGACACTAGCAGCCTCACCTGATGACCTAAGTTCAAAACCCAGGATCCACGTGGTGGGAAGAAAAAGTCAACTGCCACAAGCTTTCCTCTATACAAGTGCACTCTGTGTCATGTGACATACACACACACATACACACTGAGAGAGAGAGAGAGAGAGAGAGAGAGAGAGAGAGAGAGAGAGAGCGAGAGAGACAGACAGATAGATGGACAGAGAGAGGGAAAGAAGCAGAGATAGACAAATACACACATGCACACAGACAGACAGACAGACACACAGACTGACAGAAGCAGACAGAAAGACAGGGACAGTGAGAGAGAGAGAGAAAGACACACACACACACACACACACACACACACACACACACACAATCAAAAGAGAGAGAAGAGACAGAGAAACAGAGAGACATTCATACAAAATAAGTTCACTTTTTCTTCCAGTCAAATTTCTCAAGCAAGCTCTTTACAACAGCCATCTCCATTTCCACTCCTTTTTGTCCTGCTTCCTGTAACAGGGCTCTCATTCTGCTGCAAAGGATCTCTTTGTGTTTCTAGTGAGACTGCCAATCCAGTGAAAACCCCTGTATGCCGGCCTTAATAACTTCAAGAATGCCCAAGGCTATGATTCCTCTACATTTCGAGATTTTTTTTTTTCTCCCTGGCTCTGTTCCTCTCTGAACATCCCTCTTCTTACAGGTGAAGCCCCTCAGTAGACTCGTGTGTTAATGGTCAGTCATAGTCCTCCTCTTTACTCTCCTTAGCACTTCAGTTAGGATGTACACCCAGATTCCAAACGCATCTCTCCAGTCAGCCATCACTTTAGACTTCTAAACTCATTTGCACCACAACTTTTTTAAAAAAATGTCAAGATTGACTTGTCTAAAACCAAATTCATTATTCCTCTCCAATCCATCTTCTCTTTCCTAGTTACCACTAGTTACTGCAGATTCCAGTTCCAGGGTCAGTTCCACAGGGTGGTCAGCACAGCAGAGACCAAGGATGCTGTCGCTCATTATTGTGTGTCAGCACTTTGCACAATGTCTCTTACGTAATAAGAGGTCAATACATACTTTATTTGAATGGATAAAGGAATGGTTCATGGACTTACAGAACAGGTGAGGTTGATTGAATGAGAATGACCAGCCCCACCCCACCCCCACCTGTTGTGGGTTCACATGTTTGAATAGTTGCTCTCCTGTTAGTGAAACTGTTTGAGGAAGGATTAGGAGGTGTGCTCTTGTGTCATTGGGGACAGGCTGTGAAGTTTCAAAAGTCCATGCATCCGTTCCCAGCATCTCTCTCTCTCTCTCTCTCTCTCTCTCTCTCTCTCTCTCTCTCTCTCTCTCTCTCTCTCTCTTTTTCTTCTTCTTCTTCTTCTTCTTCTTCTTCTTCTTCTTCTCTCTCCCACCTCTCTCCCTCTCTCTCCCAGTTAATCTCTCTCTCTCTTTCTTTTTCTCTCTCTTTCTTCTTCTTCTTCTTTCTTCTTCTTCTTCTTCTTCTTCTTCTTCTTCTTCTTCTTCTTCTTCTTCTTCTTCTTCTTCTTCTCTTCCACCTTTCTCTCTCTCCCAGTTAGTCTCTCTCTCTCTCTCTCTCTCTCTCTCTCTCTCTCTCTCTCTCTCTCTCTCCCTCTCCCTCTCCCTCTCCCTCTCTCTCTCTCCCCCTCTCCCTCTCATGGTTGTATCTCAAGATACAAGCTCTCGGCGACTGCCTGCAGCTCCAGCACCATGCTTGCCTGTTGTCAGGCTTCCCACCATGATGGTCGTGAACTCCGCCCCTCTGGAACTGTGAACCCCCCGTTAAACACTTCCTTTTATAAACTGCCTTGGTCACAGTGTCTTGTTTAAGAAATTTAAAAGTAATGATGACAACAGGTTATTAATTTTGCCTGGGAATTTCAATTCAATAGTAGAAATGAATCTTGAATAATGAAGATTTCATTAAAATATAAAGGAAAACCAAAGAGGCAATTAGAGGAAAACACTGGAGGAAATAAATGTTTCAGGAGAATGAATCAAAACCTACAAAGTCAAGGGCCTTGCAGTTTGGGATAACGGTGAGGAAATAAAGGATTTGGAGAAAGAACTGGAAAAGTGCATGTTGCCCGAAGTTTGAGGCATCTGAATTTTGTCACCTAAGCACTGGACAGGCAGTTGATTTTTTTCAGGCAAAGGAGTGGTTGTGTGTTTTACACAATGCTGTGCTGAGTGTGTCTCATCCAGTTCACCGTCCTCTACTCTGTCCAGGTGGTGCTGCGAATCACTTCATTATATCAGCTGGTTCTGTTAGAATGCTGCAAAGTTTTGTCAACATCACCTTACATTTGGACCTTCATCTAGCGTTCGTATATCTGGTTTCATCTGTTCCCTGGGGAGGTACGAGGGTCATCCAAGCCATGCCCCCTGCTCTAAGTTTAACTCCTGCTTTATGGAACTTTTAATTTAGCTGCTGAGCACCCCAGCCTCCTGCCTTGTTGCCTCTGTTTTAGAGGAGAGAGAAGTTATTCATCTGGTTCCTTCTTTGTCTTATTTTCTGCATTCTAATAAATGACAGTCATCCCATCTTTGATTCTGTATATTGAAATACCTAGTGTGACTTTATGGGGCTCTGACTGGGTCCTTGATTGGCAGAAACTCTGCTGTGGATTTGAAATGGAATGAGTAAAGATGCAGACAGAAGGCTGGTTAAATAATTCAATACCCTAGGCAGAAATAAAGTCAGGGACCGTGTGACTGAAGACAATAATTAAAAAAAAAAAAAAAAAAAAAGACAGCTGCTGACATCTAGAGAACTCTTTCAACGTGCTAGTCTAAGTCCATGATTCTTTCGAGATTGGCATCACATTATCTCTATTTCATAGGAGACCCCGGGAAATTTGAAGCAACAGGTCTCAGGCAGGAAGTGGAACCCAGGGATTAAACTCCAGTTTTCTGGTTTTAAATTAAACAAGGCTGGGGCCAGGCTTACACCTCAGTAGGAAATCGCTCACCTGACCTATATAAGGTCCTGGGTTCTGTCCTTAGCACCACAAAAATGAAAAAGAAAAAAAATGCATGAGACTTCCAGGGGTGCTGGTCCTTTTATCTAGAACAAAGCAACGGTGTTTGGCTACTAGTTCACCAGAAAGAATCGCCGAGAAAGAGAAGTCAAAATCACCTTAGAAACTCAGTTTTGATGCCCGGTGACTGATGAAGCTTTTCACAACAGTGGAGAACAAGAATAGTCAGACAGAGGCTTAGGTGTCTGCTATGACTCTCCGGTTATTCAAAGTCATGGGACGTCTGAGGCATGACGTGGGCTGGATGCTGGATCTAAGTTGGATACTGTAAACAGACTGAGGTGAAGATAAAGAGTTCAGGGCCTAGATAAATCATGAAAGCAGAGAGCAATGCCTGAACTAAGAGGAGCACTGGAGTGAGAAGAATTCTCAAACTGTTAAATATAGGTCTGTGTCATTATTTTTCTGTCCATAAAGAATAACAGTCGTGAAAAAAATATGTGTTAACCAGTGGAATAGGACAGGAGGGATGAAAAGAAATGTGTGTGGTGTGGCACACAAGAAAGCATGCAACTATTCCAGAGATTTACATTCACCCTTATTTCTTTCATTTTTGCGGGGAGAGAAGAAAACAAAAGGAGGAGGAAAAGGAGATAAGAGAGCTTGCAACAATGTTTTCCTTTCCAACTGAAAAGCAGGGTCTGCTAGATTGATTATTCTCCTTAGAACTGTTTGGCCACCACAACAGGAATGACATCAGCAACCCAATCCCTGGCTGAGCAGAATGAGTCTTTTTTTTTTTCGTCCGTTTTCACTTTATTAAAATATTTTACATTTGTTGAGAAAAAAACAAACAAAACAAAACAAAACAGAAAACCCACAGACAGAGGAACCCAGTGAAGGGAGAGAACTGAAAACCTGAATATGGAGGCTTCTGATTCACCGGAACTGCAGAGGCCTGAGCACTAGTGCAGTTCACAGAGTGAAAAGCAAAAGGCTACTCAGGAAATAAGTCACCCTAAATCGCACGAACTTCAGAGCTTGAACTTGTGAGGACAGATGGGGGTGGGTCTGGAAAGGGGGCAATCCTCTGTTCTCAAGGACGAAGTTGCAGACCTTGCTGACCGTAGGGAAACAAGCAATATTGCAACATCGTCTGTTCTCCATAATGCATTCTGCTCACATGAGTATAAACTTCTGTCTAGGTTTCAAATGTATCTAAATATTTGTTTCCTTGGATAGAGGCAGGCAGGAAACGCGGAGTAAGGGGTGGGGCGGGAGCTTGCTCCCTCGGAGCGCTCCACGCCAAGCAATCTGCAAACACTCCGTTTCTTGGCAAATGTCCACTAGCTGATTTGTCCGTGATCTGTTTGAGACCCAGGCTGCTGATGCTGACCTTTACATCCCTCAGCAATGGGAGATTTATAATTAGGGGCTTCGTTTGGAAAAGGGATCCCTGTTTGGCGACTTTCAGCAGTTACTTTTCTAAAGAACCACTACAGACTCAGAAGTGTGAGGTGAGGAGTGAGGCTCTTTAGCTGTTTCGAGTGTGTGCATCACAGACTACAAAGAGCACCATGTCGTCTTATTTCTCATTAAGAAGACGTGCAGTCTCCAAGATCCCACTGCTTGTTATTTTATACAAGTATTAATTAAATATTATCAAGAAAGCCTACCAAATTCTACAACAATACATGAAAAAAAAAACAGATAAATTCATTCCCTGAAATTCTTTAAAGATTAGTTTTTAATGTGTAATTGTGTATATGTGGTGTGTGTCTGTGGTGTGTGTGTGTATATGGTATAGTGTGTGTTTGTGTGTGTGGTATGTGTGTGTTTTAGGCCTCCTGAAGGCTTCTCCACCATCGCAGCAAACTGAATCAGACTTAATTGGAAAGCCCAGGTTTAATGGGAAAAGCATTCCCAGGTGATTCCCAGCCCCTCAGAGAGGAGACAGGGACATAAGACCAAAAGAACCATGTGTCTGTTTTCTGGGAGGTAGCTTATATACCCTGTAGGAGTAGTCTTGAGCCTCTCTGGGGGAGGAGCTGTGTTTGGCTGGCTTTGAAGGGGTGAGTTTGGGGAAAGAGATAAGGAGGGGAGTTGAGGTGGATCTTCCACCAGACTCCTTTGGGTATAGGGATACCAGGGTGCCAGGGTTGAGGTGGAGCTCCCACCCAAACATTCCAGACTCTTTGGGTATTGGGTTGCTGGTTCAAGTCTGACTACTTCCTGCGGGCATGGGGCAACATGGGGAAGAGGAGTCGAAAATTGGTGAGCTCACATTCACATTCAGAAGAAGGTGTGAGTGCAGGAGCATCCAGTTGTCATCCTGGAGACCTCAGGCATCTGTTTCTGGAGGAAGCAAAGAAGACAAGTTTCTAGGGAAAAAAACAGGTCATTAACATCTGCCATAGTTGTATTGTAAAGATGAATGTACCAGCATGGATGTCCCAGGAGCTTGGCAGCTGAGGGGGTGGTGAGGATCACAGTATGAACAGAGAAGGGACCTCAGAAGAGAGAGATAGGGGAGGTACCTGACCAGTAGGGGAGTTTGAGCTGGGAGGTAGTGATTGAGGAGGAAAGGCCTTCCATAAAGGATCTCAAAAGGGCTCAAACCTGTAGGAGAGTGTGGGGTGGTCTGGAGGCAGGTAAGGGCAATAGGGAGAAGGGAGGGCCAAGATAAACTGAGTTCAATGGAGAGCTTGGTGAGATGTTGGTTGATGAGTCCATTGGCCTTCTCAACCTTTTCTGAGGATAAAGGTGTCAACCATAGTTAGGAGGTAACAGAGTTCTTTAGGTGTGGGCATGTGAGTGAAGTCCACCTGCCAATCCTCGCCTGGTTGGTGTCCTCAAAGCTGGTGCAGAGGCTGATATATCTGGAAGGCCCCTGTGAATGGACCTGTGAAATACTCAGGAGAGTGTGGGGGCTGAAAACATTGCAACCAACCAGAGGTGCAGGGCAAGCAGGTATGACCAGAAAAAGAGTGTGAGAAGAATCGCCCTGCAAGAATGCAGGGAAGTGTCAGGGTCTTAAGTGGGAAGGAAGGGATCCCATCCACCCCTGTGACAGAAATTGGTGAGGGAACTGCAGGACCTGAGTGAGATGCCAAAACAGAATAGGTAGCTCCTGCGTCCAAGGGAAAGTCAATGGACTTACCCACTACCCAGAGTGTCATCCTAGGCTCCGAGAGGGCAATGAGAGTCAGCAGGTGTAGGCCATGTCAGTTCTACACCAGGCTTAGTTCTCAGTTGCCAGAGGTGGAGAGGCTGGACCTCCATGGCATGACATAGAGGACGAGCCTGCACAGGGGCATTCTGATTTCCAGTGCCCAGGCTGTCGGCAGACAGGGCATGGCCTCCTGTGCAGCTGGGGGTCAGGGCAATACCGTGGCCAGTGGCCCTGCTTGCCTCATTTGAAGCAAGTTTTTGGAGGAGTTGACTTGGGCTGAGCTCTGGTGGGATGGAGCCTCATGGCCGGCTTCCCTTGTCCCCTTGTGGGACCCTGGTGGCCTCAGAGCAGCTGCTAAGGCTTGAGCTTGGAGCGTATTCTGTTGCAGCCTTGTCTGTCGGGTTGACTCGGCTGTCATTCTCGAGAATCAAAAACTTTAAAAGCCATTTTCACCAATTCCTGTAGGAGAGTTTGGGGATACTCCTCGGCCTTTTTTAAATTTTTTCTAATATTTGGTGCTGACTGAGAAGTGAAATGGGTGGGAAGGCAGGAGTCTGGCGAGACCGAGTATAAGAAGAAACCAAGGAAGATTTGGGGGTGTTAGTCCAGTGTGTAGGTTGAGGCTTTGGGAGATGAGCGGGGAGCAGTTAGGAGAGGGGAGGACAGGAAGGAGGGTAAAGAGGAGGAATTTGGTCTTAGATTTGCAGCCCCGGAGGAGGAGGTTGGGTAGGTAGAGTTTGGGGGAAGTGGGAGAGTGGTCAGTGTCTCCAGCCGTGAATGGACCCATGCTATGAGATATTGACCTCTGCAGAGACGGTAGGCACACAGAACCCAAAAACCATGGATGTAGGACAGTTCTGTAGCCCCAGTTTGAATAGATTTTGTAAGAGACCCTGCAGGGGCGTTTGGGGATCAGGCTTTGAATGGCAAGTGCCATTTCTCAAGTCTATGCTGGAGACCCGAAGCCTAGCACAATGAGTCCAGTGTGGTAAGTCTTGGGTCAAAAAAATGGGGGTGTGTGGGAAATTCCCTTCAACAGAACGTCTTCTGAAGAAGGGGTCCCATGGAACAAAGGTAGCCCTTTGCTCCAGAATGGGTTGGGTGGAGCAAAGGCAGCCCTGTGCTCCGGAACAGGTCGGGGGTTTGGTGCAGCCACGTTTTTTGCAGGACACCCTGAAAAATGAAGAGGCCCTGGGCCTCCTAGGCAAGGACTTGGAAAGGGCAACTTACCCAACTGAGAGCCGATCTTAGTCTAACAGAGAGCAGGTGATGGGGAGAGGAGTGTTTTCCCACCATGTGGCCCTGGGCCAGTGAGGAAAAATGAACCCCCTCAGTGGAACCTCCAGATGATAAGTTTTTGCACCCTGAAAGGCCTCTCAGCCAATGCAGCAATCCAAATCAGACCGAATCAGGAAAAGCCCAGGTTTATCAGGTAAAGCATTCCTGGGTGATTCCCGTCCCCTCAGAGAGGAGACAGGGCCATGAAACCAGAAGAATGACTGTCTATTTTCTGGAATGCAGCTTATATACCCTGTGGGAGTGGTCTTGAGCCTCTCTGGGAGAGGAGCTGTGTTTGGCAGGCTTTGAAGGGGCAGGTTTAGGGAAAGAGATAGGGGAAGGGAGTTGAGGTGGATCTTCCACCAGAGTCCTTCCAAACAGTATCAACGCTGAAAATCCTGAGATATCATTGAACAGTGAGGATGAAATACAGAAATTGCAAAATTCACCCCCAAAAGAGAATAAAATAAGAAAGAAAAATGACAGTGGGCATGTACATGATTGCACTCTGTCCAGGCTGTCTGGGTTGATAAAATATTCTTCCAAAAATAAAGAAAAAAAGAGAAAGCAACAGAAATTCTTCAATACTCATAGCAGTGAGCATTGTATTTCTAAAATAACAGAAAAGACAGCTTTGTTAGCGAATGTTCTTATATTCAGGGCTTTTGTTGACGAGAATAGGAACATCATTCTAATTCTTTTAAGTGGAAAAAACCATTAAGAACAGTATCTAGGACTACTGATAAAAATCTGGGGGTTTTGCAACTCAGAATCTCAGAATATAATTAAGATGTTGTTACTCGCTGAGACATAGAAACTTAAATTCTAAGGGGAGAGAGTGTGACAAGTAGGAAATGAGCACAGTAACATTAACACTGGAAACATGTATCCAAGCCTTACAATGTCCTCAAAGGGGAAGTGAGCACACCAACATTAACACTGGAAACAAGTGTCCAAGCCTTACTATGTCCTCACCTCAAAGTAAAGACTAAAGAAATGTAACCCAGCTAAGCTGACATTTGACACATGGTATTCAAACAGAGGCTGTTCTTAGCCCTTGCAGATAAATATTCCCCATTGTTACTACATACCTAAGAAAAGTTCATTCACTCTTCCATACTTATCACACCAAATCTGTGCCTTTCTGGTGAAAAATTTTGTGTACTAGCGTTATCAAAATGGGACTAAAATCTGAGAAACTAATGACGCCTGAACTCCACTGTTACTTTGCCTCTGAGGTGAAGAGCATTTATATTTGGATTCCCATCAGTTATTTACATTTTACTGCTAACTTTTCTTTTATTCTGCAATGAGTGCTAGCAATCAGTTCAACAAGGTATGATCTAAAGATCAGGCCATATAGACAGACGTGGTCGTTCACCCGGAGCCATCTGAGATAACTAACAGAAGTGATGTTTTCAGGCCTCTTTACTGGAGATGCAGATTCAATAGGACCAGGGATATGGTCCACATATTGAGAAATCCTAGAATAAATGCCCAAGTTTCAAGCTTTCTAGTACTCTAAATATCATTAAAACACTGTGCAGCGTGTATGAGGAATATTTAATGAATAAACTACTATCAGTCATAATTGTTTTATAATATAGTCTCCAACTCTTTGTAGGTCTATGAAAATTCTTTTCTATCTCATAGTAGATGTATCCTCACATCTAGGGAAATAGCCAGTTCAGATCCATCCCCTACACAACTGAAAGAAACAGATGTGTGCTAATAGATGCCAGAACAGAAATGATTGGGTAATTTCCTTCTTAGGCTACCTTCACTGATCCTCAAAGAGACTAGCCTAGGCACTTGAAAAAGCACTTAAGGGCTTGACTCTGGGCCATGGGGTTTTAGCCAAGGCAAACTGGCCTGCTTTCCTCCTCAGAAGGGGCATCGCTGCTCATAGTTCAGGAAGGGAAATCGCTTGCATCCTGTAGACAGCCTCTCAGAATACCAGCTGTACAACTCTGTTACAGGCAGAGTGAAGAGCCATCACTGACCATATGAAAAACAGATCTCAGACCAAAAGAAGTCAGCTTTGCTCCCTTGATCTACATTCACACGAATTCAGCCTGGACTGCTAGGTTGAAAATTTCTCATTTATTTATTATAGTATTCCCAGGAGGTATGTTAGAATAATTCATGGATAACAACCAACTACTATAAATAAATAAATTCTAAGTTTCAATTAAAAAGGTCAAATATCTAGTTATATCATAATCAGCCCAGCTAAAAAATATACCTATCTAAAGCAACTTTATAGCAAAATATCTTAATGTCTTGTATTCATTAAAATAAATTTCTTCAAATTATCCACTAAAATAATTACTGAGTAAAGCCATGATGGAAAAGGCATGTTTTAATTCTAAATGGGCTTCTTCTCCCAATTTACCTTATGTATAAGAGTTAGACACAAAACCATGTGCAGGAGCAATATTTTATGAAAAACTATGTCTGACAGACATTTGCCAAGTCCATCATCCCTTGCAATTCTGAATGCATATTATTCTTTTCATTTATGGAGTCCTCATGAATATTAGACCAAGCTAGCCAATAAAAGACAAAAATAAGCCAGAGAATTTAGACAAACCTAATTTGATTCTAAGTAATCTGTTTGCTAATGAAAAGTCATAAACAAGGATATTCCCTCCAGAGCTATTCCTAAAACAATGACAACTACTCAAATATATATCAACAGCATAATGGATAAATTTGTGATTATAATCACACAGCAACAATGATAAATGATCTACAATGACACAATGTTGCAAAAATATTTCAAATATAGTTTTGAATAAAAGAAACCAAAGTCAGTTTGTTTTATACCATATATTTCAAATTATACAGAGTGAAAAATTAATCTTTCATGGTATAAATATAAACTATGCTTAATATGGGAAGTAGAAGACGTGATACTGACTGAAGTTGAGTACAGGAAGAGTGCCTGAGTTGTTATGAGCCTTGGTGTACTTTCTGGGTCCTGTTGGTGTGGGTTTGTTTACTTTGAGAATATGAGCCCATGAGAAACTAAGAGAAATGAGTGTGTATGCTTGTGCTTGTACACACACATGTGCAGTGCATTCATGCATACGTTTGAATGTTCACAAACAATATGCACTTTCTGTGTGAATCGCACAACAGTGAAAAGATCATTTTCAAAACTGTTGTGGTATTTGATACATCTGATGGAAAAATATATTAGCAACAAGGATGAGACAAAACAAAGAAAAGAACTGCCAGAGAAAGCCAGCAGAGAGGGTAGTAGGTGAAAGAGCATTCTTATGAAATGAGTGTTGCTCTCCTTGTGGATTCACAAAGAAGCTGTACAGAACAAAATATAAACTAAATTGTCTGGGGAATACTGAAGACCACAAATACTAAACATGCAAATAATCCAATTCACCCAATGAACAGAACAAATTAAAGGATAAACAGAACAATATACAAATCATAAGATCATCACAATAAATGTAGATAAGGTGTTTGATAAACTTAATCACATTTAAATAATAAAAGCACTTAAAAAGCTAGGAACACAAGAAAATTATCTCACTATAATTTTGAAATTATATATGAAAATATGTCATATATGAAAATCCCACAGCTAATATCTTACTCAGTAATAAAACTGATAGCTTTTCCCTCCAATCAGAAGCAAGGCACAAATACACACTGTAGCCACTTTGATTCAATGTAATGCTAGAGTCCTTAGCAATTAGGCAAGAAAGACAATAAGAGACATCCAAATTAGAAAAAGGTGAGGTTATCTTTTATACTTATTAAGAATGATGTGAACTTATACAAAAAGAAAATTTCTATCCTCAAAAGAACTCATCATCCTAGTTAACTTTAGCTGTCACCTTGAGCCTAGAGTTATCTGCAAGACTTGACAGAGGAATTGCCCAGATCAGACTGGCCTGTGAGCATGTCTTTGGGGGATTGTTTTACTTGCCTTATTTGATGTAGAGGGGACCAGCCCAGTGTGGGTAGCACCATTCCCTGGGCAGGTGGTACGAGGCTTCATAAGAAAGCAAGTCAAACAGCTGAGTTCCTCCATGATTTTTACTTCACTGCTTGCATCCCCACCCTGACTTCCCTTAATGATAGACTGTGACCTGGAAGTATAAGCCAAAGAAATCATTCCCTCCTTTGAGCTGCTTTTAAAAGATTATAGTGTTTGTTCGTATGGGAACAGAATGATACTAGAAATAGAAGCAATATTTTTTTAATCAGTAAAGTTCCAGGATGTAAGAGCACAAAAATCAGCTGTGTTTTCATCACTTCCAGTGAGCAATCCTAAAAAGAAGCTGGGAAATAATCCCATTTACGTCTGCATATAAGAGGAGAAAGACTTGGGAATAATCTTAACCAAGGATGCATTTTTTTCTTTGTTTTGGTTTTGATTATTGCAGACAGGGATTCACAGTGTAGCTCTGGAATTATTGCAGTCCTGAAATTCACTCGGTAGACCAGGCTGGCCTCAGACTCAGAGATCCACCTGCCTCTGCCTCCTGAGTGCTGGGATTAAACGCATGTGCCACCATGACTGGCAAGGATGCATTTTTTTAACCCCAAAAATTGAGTGAAGAAAATTAAATGAACACAAATAATATAGGAAGACATTTCTGTTTGTGGACTTCAAGAACTAATATTAAAATGCTCATACAGCCTAAATCAATACACAGTGCAAACTCTCATCAAAATCTCAATGACCAAAAGAATCCTATTTGTGTGAAACTACAAAGGACTTCAAACAGCTGAATTAATTTAAGAAGAACAAAGTTGAAGACTTCATACTTTCTGATTGCAAAACATTATAAGACTCCAACATATACAATGGTGTATCGTCAGCATAGATAAATAAAGCTATGAGTATATGATTGATTCTTCTTTGAAAAGGGTGCCAGGAATAAGATAGACATACTCATTAACAACTGGGGCTAGAAAAACTCAATATCATATGCAATAGAAACAAATATGACCTTCATCTTATACCATAAACCAGAGAGAGAGAGAGAGAGAGAGAGAGAGAGAGAACTAAAATTGTAATAGAGATTTAAATACAAACCAGAAACCAGGAAGGAGCCTTCACTTGATCCCAAATCTCAGTCTAAAGAACTATGAAACACAAATGTGCATAAATGCCTATTCCTCTGTGTGTGTGTGTGTGTGTGTGTGTGTGTGTGTGTGTGGTATTCATGTAGGCGTCTGTGCAGGTGTGGGTGTGCTGCTAAGTATGCATGTATATGCATCTGTGTGTGGAAGGCAGAGGTCAGCCTTCCTCGTGATTCCTCAGGAGCCCTCTGTTTTGAAAAAGATCTCTTGCTTGCCTGGCTGGAGGCTGCTGTTTAGGGCTAAACTGTTTGGCCAGAAGTTCCCAGGGATCCACTTTTCTCTGTCTCCCTGTTCTGGGAAAACAAGCATTCACCAACAGGCCTGACGTTTATGTGCATCCTGGGATTGAACTCAAGTAATCATAGTTATATGACAAGCACTTTACTGTCTCCCCAACCCAAAAAGGAAATTTCTATGATTTATAAACTACATCATCTATAATATTTTTGTAATAGTAGCCTAAATTGACTAAGATGGGTTTTTTTTAAATTAAAATTTAACTGGATTTTCTTTGTTTTGTCTAGTGACACTAACAAGAGTCATAAAGACAAACTGGGCTGTAATGAAGGAGTACTGTGAAGGGACTAAAGTTGTGATTTAAGGGTATAATTATCAGCCGAGGGTGAGGACAGGTCTAAGTATCGTTGTGCCTATCCAAAAATGTCCTCACAGCCCCTAACATGAATATTGAAGAGAAAGGGTTATGATTAAAGAGTGAGTAACACCAAGAAAGATCCAAGCTGTGTCGGTTAGGAGATCGTCAGTGTCAATCCAGAACACGGGAAATGTGAGCGCTGATGCCAACAGCTTCAGCAGGAACAACAGTGAGATAGAACCACTGATAGCAAGAAAACAAAAAGGATGACTGGTTATCCCAGCCCCCCGACATGGGGCGCCAGCGATCACCCGCATACACGCTGAGGCACAGCTGAGAGTCCACGATGGAGCTAAACCAGAGAGAAGAAGCTGCAAGCTTCTTCCACCACGGCGGAATCCGAAGTGAACATGCCTGAAACAGTGGTTTGTTGTTTGAAAGGCAGGAGACACTGCCATAATAAAGAGAAATAAACCAAAGAAGAGCTGACACACGCCAGTTGATTGTGGGATTCCCGCCTGGAGTAAAGCGAAATGAAGCAGTGGGGGAAATGCTTTCTACTTGTGACTTACACTGAGACTTAAGTTTGAGCCCACGGGTGCTGTGGACTACAGACACTGATACATCAATAACATAGAGCTGAATAAACAGGTTTCCAGTACCCTGGGTTTTCTTTTCAAAAAAGCCCAGCAAGATATTTTTAGTCGAGAGGAAGCACATAGAAACAATAGCCCTGGCAGCAGAAATGCACATGCTCGTTACACCAAGCGCACATACCTTAGTTTGCCTGTTAGCATCTGCACATGCGCTCGCTCTCGCTGCCTTCGCTGTGTTTCTGGGTAATTACAGGCGAGAATCCAGGAAAGATATTTTAAATAGTTCCATTAAGTGATATTTTATAGATAATCTGCATGCAGCCATAAGTTAAGATAATTGAAAATTAGACATTAACATTTGTGATTCACATGCCTGTTTGTCAGTGGACATAAACGTTTATTTTCATAGCCTCTAGGATCGGAGAGCCTAAGGAGCTCTGAAGACGCCTCACTAGACTAGAATACAAAGTTGGATGCCTGAGGATCAGTGAGAACAACTTGGCTAGGAGTTTGGTATTTAGAAACTAATCAAATAGAAAATGTGCCTATTCCTATCTTCACTATTAATGACATGATTCATACTAATGCTAAATGAAATGTAATATGAGCCACATATACAATTCTAATTTTGGAAAATCATATTAAAGTGTAAAGAGACTATTTTAAACAATATATTTTAAATGTGCTCAATAATGCATGTTAACTCTGCAACAATAAAATCTTGAGGTGTGACACAATTGTTTATATTAAGAATCCTACGACTGGTCTGTATTTTGTGCTTAGAGCAGATAGCTAAGACAAACAGTTATGGAATAGACATACAGAATGCATCAGTGTGAAATGGCCACATTTCAAGCTCTAAGTAGAAATTGTGTATGGTGTCACCACATGGATGGTACAAAGCTCTATAATGCCACACTCAGTGAACTTTCTGACATAATATTACTAAATTGTTCGTAACTTTACTGTTTCATTTTAATAATATAAAACTGTTAGAAATTCTAAACTTTTTTTTCTATGTGATATGTTTTTCCAACCCTCTTATCTACTTTTTTCCAGGATAAACATGCTCATCAGTAAACTTTCCATTGAAATAAAACATAAAAAGACATCTAAATTGAAATGTTTGACTCAATGGCCAAAGTAACCATGCACTCAACACTCAGATCTGTAACCTCCCCAAGTGATGAAACACTATGGTGTTTAATTTGATGCATTTTTGAACTTCAAGCAAAAGCATACTATACATATTCTTTAATGCTATGTTTCTTTAGTTCTGCATTGCATTCATCTACATTGCCACAGAAGAGTGTGTAATTATATTTTTCCCTCTTGTTTGGCAAGCTACTGCATGTATGTGCTACTTTGCACCCATTATTCCAGTCTAGAGTTGACAGACTTCAATAATCATCTTCCCCTGAATAGTGATGGAAACCCATGCTAAGAAATGTATGACCAGGTGACTTCATCAGTACGAAAGCATGGAAGATCCAGGGTCCTTGCTCAAGTGACCTCAGTGCAATGAAACTAATGAATGGTTCAGTAACTGGAAGCCATATGAAGCAGCTGCTGCTTTTAATAGTTTTTTTCTAAACATTCTTTGTGTGCCTATAAGTGGTACACCCTAGCATAATGATTAGAACATAGTAGCTACGTCAGTGAGTAGCATAGATGTCCACCACTACTGAGCATCCTTTACTATGTGTATGTGCATGTGGATGCTTTCACAGGAATGGCAGGTGATAGGCTTGCCCACATCTATATCACCCCAAGTATGTGAGGAGTAAGTCTTGCTAGAGCTTTAGGCCAGCTATGGCACCAGTGGGTTGTAGGGTTCTGGATCCATTAGAATGCTGTACAGCATCTCATTTTACAGAAACATGCACTACATGGCTGCAATCCCAGTCAGAGGCTTGTGCAGAAAAGGTTTAGCACAGCAGGTTGAACTGCTACACCTAGTCAGGCTTGTCTATCCTTCTGTTCATTCCTTGGCTGGCAAGAGGGAATTTGAATTTTGTAGTAACTAACCGGTTAGAAGCACTTCACTCTGCACAAAGGGTTTATAAAATAACACAACTTCATTCTGAGCACCTGATTTCCTACCTGAAGTCTGTGTGCTAGGCAGAGACCATGTACTTGACCATTGCCCAATAAACAACCAACACTTGTAAAGGACTAGTGGGAACAGAGAGAGCTCATTAAAAAGGGCAATAGAATAAATAGTTATGAATGGATAGGGGGTTCTGGAATGGGAGGATAAAGAGTGGGGGGAGGGAAAAGAGGATGAAGAGAGAGACAGATAAAATTAAGGGTCATTTGAGGGGTAGTATGGACACCTAATATAGTAGAAGTTTCCTAAAATATATACATATATGAAGGCAATATAAATGAAACTGCCAAATAATGAGGGAGACAGAGATCCAACTGGACATTCCTTGTCACCAAATGAAGCTTCTTGTCTTGGGATTCAGTCACATCAAGTTTAGGTTTTAGCCAAAGGGGTCGCATGGGAATCTCCAAACAATGCAGGCCATTGCCAAGACTATAGGTTGATCTCCACAAACTGAGCAAGACCCTACTCCTGAAGACAACACCTACACAACTCATTGAACATAGAAAAGTTGAGCTGGTGTCTACACAGAACCTTCACCCCTACACACTAGTGTCTTTGGTACAGGAAGGTGCTCTGCAGGGTACCAAAAGAGAAACAAACACCAACCCAGCCACAAACCCTTTGATCTACAATGGTGTCCTGCCTGCAAGACATCCTAGTGCCATGGCTGGACAAAGCTTCTGGAAATAACCAACCAATATTTGATTTGACTTAAGCCCCATTCCATGAGGTGGACCAAACCCAGCAATGTTTGGGTGGCCAAGAACATGAGACTAGATAACTCAGGGACCTAGGGTAAAACCAAATACTACTGTCCTTTAAAAAAAAATAGTAATAAAATGACTCCTAGTGACATTCTGCAATACTGACAATACTGATAGATCAGTGCCTTGCTCAGCCATCATTAGAGAACCTTTGTCCTGCATCAGACAGGAACAAATACAGAGATCCTCAGCCAGACTTTATGCACAGAATGATAGGCCTTGGAACACTCAGTCCTAAGCTGAATGTCTCCATCAAATCCCTCCCCATGGGGTTCCGTAAACCCCATGGAAGAGGAGGCAGAAAGAATATAAGTGCCAGAGGGGATGCAGGACACCAAAACTGGCTCTAATACTTTTGAAGCTTATACGCCATCACATTATAACAAGAGAGATTCAGCATGCTGAACAGTAATGAGCTCTAAAGAAATATAAATGTGTTCTAATCTACATAGAAATAAAATTAATTGTAATTGCCTTGGAATTATTTTACTCCCTAAATAAAACTATACTTTGTATTTATCTTATTTACATTTTTTTATCTTTTGACTGAGTGAAAACATAAAACTCATACATCCTAATTGGTTCCACATATACAGTGTTTGATGCATTTACACATTACATAACGTTTTAAATCAAGATTAAGCCTATTTATGTCCTCAAACACCACTTCTTTAAATTCCCCCTTTTCTAGCTTATTGAAATGAACTGTACATTACTGTTATCTATAGTCACTGTACTTTGGAATGGTACCTGAGAACATTCTGTACCTACTACCTAACTGTAACACAGTACCCTTTGATTACCCTGTCCTCATCCCCCTCCTGTTCCTCTCCTCAGCCTCTGGGAACTACTATTCTGCTCTCTTATATGAAAGTCAACATTTTCAGATTCCATACATGTGAGATGATGTACTTACCTTTCTGTCCCTGACTTAGGATAATCATCTATAATGCTGCAAATGACACAGTTTCTGTCATTTTCTGGCTGAATTTGTGGCTCCCTTGTTTATAAGTGAGAGGACCAGGCAGACGCCATAACAGGCTGCTCAGTCTTCTCTCAGAGATCAGGCCTCAATTTTAGTTTCCTGAGATTGGGCAGGCAGTTTCTGAAAAAGCCACAAACAAAGGACAATCAGTCTCCAACACTCCTTGACAGCAAGGACAAGGAGGCCTGGAACGTGCAGGACAGGCCTGATCCACAGTCAGTAAGCTCAAGGTGATAACCAAATAAGGACAAAGACTGGTTCAGACCTGCCTCAAAATTGAAAACTGTAGCCCTGACCAGCCCCTGACTAGCCCTGGTCAATTAGAATGTACTAATATGATTGCCACTGCTTAAGCCAATAGTCTCTAAAGTGACCTGACTGCCCTAGGAACTCTCCTTCTGCTGTGCTTAAAAGGAGCACACACATCCCTCTCAGGGTCTCCGCCATCTTGCCTTTGTGTGGCGTGGCAGATCCCAGCATGATGGGCTGATAAATGTTCTTGTTGATTGCATATGAGGATGGTGGTCTTTTGTGGGACTTCTCCAGGACCCTAACAATAAATACTGCATTTTCCCTTTTCCTTTCATCACTGATGATACTTAGGTTTTTGTTTTTGTTTTCTTGGCTGTTATGTATAATGTTACAATGAACATGTGTAAGAAATATTAATATGAGACTTTTCTATCAAAAAGACTTTAAAACTTGTTTTAAGGGGAAGAAATTCAAATCCTTTTATCTCCCCCATCTTGTAAGACTTTTATGCAAGTGTTTTAATCTCTCTACCCAGTACACTCTTTGTTTATACAAAGGCTCTACTACATTCTCTAATTAAAGTGGCTGGCCCCTTCCCTCTTCACTTCCTGTATGCCAATTCTTTTAAAAGGAGCCAATTGAGTAAGACTGCGAGGTGGGACTCCAACCAATGTGAGAAAGACCCAATCACCACCCAAGTTAGAATAAAACCATGTGCACTCTGTGTCTCTGCGTATTCCTTCTTTCTAACACACCCTCTTGAGTAAAGTCTTGCATTGTCCAGACACTTTGTCTGGAGTGACTGTCTCTTTCTTTGTGACCCCAAACTTATTTCTAACACATGGAAGTATGGAACCTCTTCAATAAACTGATTTCACTTCCTTTGGATATCTACCCATAGTAGGGTTAATAACTCAAGCATTGGTTCTAGTGTTAATTTTTAAGGAATCTCTATGCCATAATATCTGCACTAATTCACATGACCATCAATAGTGTGCAAGGTTCCATTTTCTCCACAGCTTCAGCATATGTTATTTTAGTCTCTCTATTACTAGCTGCTCCTGCTGGGGTTAGGTGGTGCCTCATGATTCTTACATTTTCTTAATGGCCTGTGATGTTGACCATTTTCTTTTATGTGCTCATTGGCCTTTAAAATGTTATCTTTTGAGAAATGCCTGTTGCCTATTTTTTAATCCAGTTGTTTTTGTTTGATTGTTTTTTATTGAATTTTTTGGAGTTCCTTAAGCTATACTTTTTGAAAACATTTATTCTTACCACTGGCTCTAATGTACTAGAAACAGGCATTATATGTGCTTAATCTTTTTAAAAGTCACAGTTACTATTATAATAGTAAATACACTTTTCAATGTTACAAATTAGTAGTTTGCATTCCCAAGACATAGCTGTATATATTATAAGTTCTATTTATACGGCACAATCTGGCATTTCACTTTCCCTTATCTTCAGCAATTTCCATGTTTTGAAAAATCAGAGAAAAAACAGATGGTGAATGGTGAGACACATTTTAAACTCTTGCAGAAATGTTTGGCAGCGACTACAGAAATGTTAGTGGAAGAATAGCTCTGTAGAAATGGCAGTTCTATTTTACGTGTACTTTCTTGAAGGAAATAATTCAAAATGAGATAAAGAATAAATTATTGAATGTGTACTACATAGACATATGTTGGTGTGGGTGGAGGTTTCTAGTGAGTACTGTATGTCATCATGATTCCGAGTCTCAAAACTCTGCATCATACATTGAAAATCCCTTGACTTCATTCTGCCTTCTACAATCTGTGACTTTCTAAACTAATCCTTTTCCCACTTTTTATGTTAGTTATAGCTTTTAAACTATTCTACATTTCAAAAAAAATGGACCAGTTTGTGACACAATATTCATCAACCATTTTCTGAAATTTTCTCGTAATTTGAGTAATACTCCAAGCTTCTGGATATGCATTGTCATTTTATATTATGTTTTCATTTTATTCCTGTTTCTCTCTTTTATTAAAATAGTTTTAAGCCATTCTTAAGGCTATTATTGGTAAGATGATAAAAGATAAGTCTAATAATATTAAGGAGGCTGTTACAATATTTCAAAGTATTTGGAAAAAATAGTGAAATGACTTAACTCAAAATTATACCATATTTCTTTTTATCATTTGTAACAAAAAAATGCCCATTTGTAGTTTTCTTTGGCAAATTCCTCAAATTAAATTTTATTGAAACAAACTTTGAGGAAACGAAGTCAGTGAAAAACAAGTATGCACATATTTATAACAAAAGAACATTGGCTTCGTTTTTTGTGGCAACTCGGGATCAAAGGTTATTTGTTCAAAAATAATCCAGAACTCATTAGAGAACTTGAGTGTAGCTGAAGTATCCTAAATTATCATTTTATTCCAGTTGTCCAACGTAAAGTTTTAAAAGTACTTATTTTTTTCTGCTTTCCCTTGGTTGAGCAATCTTGTTCATTTAATCAAAAATAAAAAAGTTCAAATAACATGAAGTGGCACTCAATTATAAACTTCCGGATAGGAAGGCCAAGGTAGTTATTTGTGTCATTCTGTGTGCTGGACATGGATGTAAAGGAAAAGGAAAAAAATCATATTGACTACTGTTGCATACCTAAGCCATACCTTCCACTGAACATTCATACTGAATTACATGACTAGAACAATCCGAACATGGAAGATGCAGTGCACTCGGACCCCGGGACGGCAGCCCCCACTTGCATAAGGCATTTCTTAAAACACATTAATCTGTACCACAAGTCTTATGAGGCTCTACTATACTACCCCATCTCTGAAGAAGGCTGAAGGGTCAAGAGGTCAAGTTACTTGCCAAAATAGTGGGCTGGTAAATGAAGCAGCCGGGATAAAATCCAGACGATTTGACTTCATAACCGAGCAGTGAAGTTTAACCAAGTTCTTGTTCACCTGTGACAGGAACTGCTTAGCAATTAGTCCAGATTTTACTTGACTACTTTGGAGTTACATTTGCTGAAATTTCAAAGGAATGAATAATGGAACTTACAAGATTTTCTGCAACCTCCTCCCCTCCTCTTCTTGAATGGCTATAGTGGACTTTCTCTATATTTTTCATCATTGGAGAATGTGCACTTCTAACTCTTTAAGGGCAGATACAGCTGCCACTTCAGCAGCAAGTTCTATTTGCCACCACACCCACAAGCTAGATGCATAATTGTCCTGGCACCTTTGCAGAGATTTGTTTTTCCTTGTCCAGGTGTGTATAGCTCTACTTCCTTTGAGACAATGAGTTCTTTGACAACCTGCTCCTCTTTTAACTGCTGTATCATCTTCCTTCATTTCTTTAACTATGGTATTCTTACTTTAAGGGAAGGTAAATAAGAACAAGTCAAATCAGTTTCATATTTCAATCAGAGACCCATAAGGAATCATGATGTGAATCTTTCAATTGGTGTGTTATAAAGACAACAGGCCTCTGTAGCCAAAAGTCTACCCAGCCTAGTGGTATGAACTCTGTGCAATCATGTGGTGATGGGGGTGGTGATAGCATTGGACTCCTGTGATGATTACATGCATTTGAGATGAGAAAGCCTCCAAACTGATCTTGCAACAGTAAATAACTAGGAAATAGTTGTGAAATATGAATTATAATGATTGCAATATGAAAGTTAGAAGACTACCCTTTAAAATCAATAAGCAATATAATCAGGATGAAAAAGGAAGAGTGAATTGTGAAAGAGAGAGAAGTAGAGATCAAAATGGAGAAGAGATTGTGTGGTAGAAATACTAGTCCATGGAGGTTTTTCTGGAGTCCCTTCATTTAGTAATATTTGCATATAAACTTGGTGGTGTCCTGTGCACCTGAAATGATTCATAGTGAATGAAGCAGCCAAGACTGACATGGTAAACTGCCACAAATCCTTCTAAAACCACAAGAATGGACAGTTTTCCTTGTTTAAAAGTTTGAGTTACCTGATACTGGGGTGACAATGCTCCTGCTAGATGGCACAAGCTAACAAGCACAAAGCCCAATACCAACAGTGGATTACCTCTTTTGGAGTGTGTGATCAGTGAACTGCCATAGACCCTTAAATATTATAGCGCTATTGGCTAACCTCCAGAACTTGATAGAAAGACCCCATTGCTGAAGACACTACTCATTTGAGTCATAGAACAGGAAATCAAACTGGTAGTGACCTGAAGCTTCATCTCTACTAACTACTTTTCATAGTTCTGGAAGGTGTTATGTGTGCTACTAGAGGATAAAAATAATCATCATTTGTACCCAGCTACAAATCTTATGAGTTACAACCATGACTGTTCTAGCAAGACGTGCCTAGTAGGTATGATAGTAGCATGAGCATCATGGAACTAACCATTTTCTTTTCAGATTTAAAGCACACACCACAAGATGAAAGCCAGGAACCTGTGGTAGACAGGTCATGGGCCCAAAGGGAGAAACTACTACTGTTATTCTACTAAATGGACATAGTACTAAACTGACTGCTGGTAATTTATCATTACACCCTTTAATAAATGCAGCTCTCAACTTTCATCAGAAAAGCTTCTATTTATAGTAGAAGTTGATTAACACAGGGCCCCACAACTGGCCAAGACACAAAGAATAAGGCTGAGGAATGCTCGGCATAAGATGGGATATCTGTATCAATCACATCCCTTCCTCTAAAAGTTCAGAAACCAGGATGAAAAAGGGAGTAGAAAGATTGTAAAGCCAGAAGTGGAGGAGAAGACAAGGAAACAGTGTTCTCTGGAGACAGAATGGCAGGTGCACATGAACTCAGTGTTTGTGATAGGACAGCATGCATAAGACCTGGGCAAGCTCAAACCAGACAAAATCACAGCACAGAGAGGGGAGATAGGCACAAAGTCCCAACCCTTACTGAGGAACAATCGATAGTTGTTGGAGAGTCATCTTTGTTTAGGAGTGTAGTCCCTAACAGAATGTAGCACAGTGGGAGGCTGGTGTCTGGTCTTAAAGGCAATCCCACACTGTTTTAACAATGAAGTGTTGTGATCAGGTCTGTATTTTAAAAAGGAATAGGTTTAGGGTGAATTTGAAAATGACAAATCTATGGTATGAGGCAGCCAAGAGAATAATTGCCATGATAAGGGATGGTCACAGATCCATAAACAATGCAGAAGAATTGATGGAGTAAGGGGTCTCATTCATAAGAAACATCTCAACTATCATCCTCAGGGACAGGAAGAGTTGGTACAGCAACTTAATGGTTGTGTGACTCTGGAGTCTCCCAGACCTGTCCTTCCCACTTGCTAATAAACCTGCGACTTTGGTCAACTTTTCATACCTCCATTAGATACATTTTCATCACTTGTAAAGGTAATCTACTATCACTATCTCCATAGCAGCTGTGAGAATTAAAGCCAATAATCTCCACCGAGTTCTTGACACCAAAAATGGCCCATAAAGTGCTCTGTGAACATCAGCTATGAACTGTACCCTGGAAATGTGGAGTCATTCAGACCTCAGGTCATGCTCTCCACTTCCATGTCCTCCTGACACACATGTGCAGCATTTCTGCCTCTTTCAGGTTATTGTTTAAGGCATCTTTTTCACTCCAATGTCCATCTGTAAAAACCCAACATACATTTAGAGTCCCTGGTTTAATCATCTTTGTATTTTCATCATTCTACATTTTGAAGCTTAATTAAAATTTGCTGAAAATCTCATCAGAGTTTTCCTGTTTGTGGATGTGTCAGGGACTTGATATTATTCTTCATTCTTTCTAAGAGTCTTACATTTGAATACTTGATTATGGAAACAATGTCCATTTGTTTCCCTAAAAGTCACTTCCCTATCAAAACTCTTGTGGTGCTTTACACATGATAAGACTGGCATGTTGAAAGAGTAAATCTGATACATTTGATGATTCATCCTCTTAGTGATAATTGAAAGGAAAGCTGCCAATTAGGTTACAAACCCATTGTAATAAGCCCATTGATATCAGTGCTTGCTTCTGATGTTCTGCTCCTGGAACCTGTTACTGGGGAAGCAATCTGAATGGTGTACACTAGTTAGGGTTGAGTTCATACCCTCCGATTCACTGTTGATTGCTGTTTGGTGTTTTTATTTTTCATGAAATATTTCCAAAATGTAAAAGTTGAATTTCCTCAGTTAAGATAAAATTAAGTTTTAAGCACAAGCTTTGTTATAATTTAACGGACATGGTGGCTGTTGACCCTGTGTGAGTTGCATTACTTTAATCATATAGGCAGGCATCAGAAACCGGGCTGTAAATGTTGGCTGGCTTAACTGAGTATAAAAACTCAAAGGCAGCTTGGCCAGTGAACTAAACCAGCATGACTGTGCTAATGAAAGACCTGCAGCAAGACTTTAAAAATGTCCCCAGAGGGCAGCCAGCCAAATGCACGCACCAGCCAGTCCTCCAAGTCTGGATATCGAAAGGGAAGCATGCTCAGGCTGACCGCAGTCCTGTGGTGGCCACTTCTCTTGCACTCAGCCTGGTGTGGAACTTCTGCCTCTCCACTGGCAGTTCGCCTGTTCTAACTGTGTCTTTCCATGCCCTATGGCACAAAGCATTTCCTTGGACATGACACCAGAACCAGAGGTGACAGGCTGCCTGTCACCAGGAGCCAAAAGACAGGATTCCATGGTTGAGGGATGCCAGGAAAACTGAATCTGGGGCCAGTTTGGGAAGTAAACCACCTCACAGATTCTTGCTCTGCCTGGGAACAAAATTTCTGTCCTGTGAAGGCATGAGTACACACCCCTGTCATCCCAAGGAAACTGTGCTCTCAGGCCTGTCGGAGCTTTGTCCTGCTGCTCACAGCCCACTGGTACACCAACTCATCAAGCACAGCAGAAGCTCCTTTCTACACTATCTCTTGCCAAGGATCATGATTGACCAGCATAACGTACAAGTCCACCTTCCACCAAACAACCAGAAAACAGCTAGAAAACTCCTCCCATGCTTTAGAAACATGTCTCTGAGCCAGAGACTCTTGGTTGATGAGAGTCTCAGAATCCAAACATAAATTCCTAATGTTAATTAGTACAATATGTGATTAAGTTAATTTTAAAAATAAACAGTTAAGACCCAAACAAATTAGAAGTCTGGTTCACATATAAATTCCGAAGGAAAAAAAAAAACCTGCATTCCCCAATTAATCATTAAAACAGTAAAGTATGTGTAGCCATTCAACATTCTTTCCAGAGAATAAAATTCATAGTGTGATTTTATTAACATCTGTATTTTTTTCTTTTCTCCATTCAAATGGGAACTTTTCTTCTCTAATCTCAACAATCAAAGTGTCTTTGATGTTGGATTTTTTTCACTCAGACCCACTGTTGTTTGAACAACTGTGTACAAATGCTGATATTCTCATGATAAAATATCTCCACCCCCTTTCAATTTGATCAGAGGTATTAATTCTTACCTTATGTTGACTTATATAGACTCTATATACAATTAAAATAAGCCTGTGTGGACCTTATAACAAAAAGACAAAGCAGGTATAAAAATATTTCTCATATAGGTCAGAATGATACAACAAAGTGAATCGAAAGTGGGAGAAAATATCCATTGGGACAAAAGGCGCTGGGCATGTTTTGTTAAGGACTTTGCACTGAATCACCTTGGAAAGTGAGTGACCTCATGGTAGAGAAACACAGAATCTAGAGCCTGATGACTTAAAAATACAGGGGAAATGGAAGACCTTACTGCTGGGGCAGAAACTCTGAGACAGCTCACAATAAAACCTCTCGAGATACAGGTGTATTTGAGAACTCCTACAGCTAGGAAAAAATAGAAAGAATTAACACATGGGATTGCGTGAAATTAAAATGTTTCTACACATCAAAGGATACAGCTAAGTGATGAGACAGCTTATAGAAAAGAAAAACATCTTCGTTATCCATATATCCATATATGGAGGGTTAATATCTATAACATACAAAGAATTAAAAAATGTAAACACCCCAAACTTCAAAAACCCCAAAAGTAGGAAAATTAAAAGAAGTAGAAATGGCCAGTAGACATTTAAAATCCTCAGCCATCAGGGAAATGCAAATGGAAACTGTGTGAGAACCCATTTCACTAAGGTCAGAATGGCCATCAACAAGTAAACTGATGACAAAGGCGTCTACCATTCTGGGGATGGTCACACCACCAGTGGGCATTCAAACTAGAGTGGGTAACAATATATTAGTTACTTACTATGAACTCTTTCATGCCTGCAGTGCCCCAGACCCAAGAACTGGTGATGAATCAATGTAGACTGAGCTTTGCCTTCCTTCCTGTCTAGAACGTCCAGAAAGAAGAGTTAAGGTTTTAAATTTATTTCTAAAGCAAGAAGGAGCTCCTGAAGGGCCTTATGGAAAGGCATGTGAGCAGTGGCCTGTGTTCTGAGACCACTGCTCTTTCACAGCATACTAGGCAGGTTTGTGGAACAAAAAGTTCAGAAAAGAAGATGTGATGTTTCACACATATCTAGAGGATAAACACTCAGAATGAAAGGCTGCCTGTGTTCTTGATTTCCGTGCATATGTAAGTTTCTTCTTTTTTTTGTCTTTTTTGTGTAATGTGAATATGTGTAAGTAGAGGTGAGTGAGAGAGTGAGAGAGTGAGTGAGTCAGTCAGTGAGTCAGTGAGTGAGCGAGTGAATTTGTAGAGATCAGAGGACAACTTAGGTTGTCTGTTATCCTCTTCCACCTCATTTGAGGTAGGATCTCTTGTTCATTGCTGCCTAAACCAGGCTAACTGGCTTATATCCTCCCAGGAATTCTTCTCTGAAGTCCTGGAATTACTGAAGTGCTCTACTGGCTCCATGTGTATTCCAGAAAAGCACTCTTAGGTCTTCACACTTCCATAGCATGGCAAGACCTTGACTGGTTGAGCCATGTCTCCAGCCTGTGATTCCTCCATTTTTTAGACATCTTGTTTTCTAATTGATATAAGGTGAAAGTCTACATTCTTATCACTATTATGTGATGATTATCTATTTAAACAATTTATAAGTTTCTGAAACATTAAAATCATGTATGTGATCTGGAGAGATGCCTCAGCAGTTAAGAGCGCTTGCTGCTTGCTGCAGATGGGAACAAATACAAAGACCCACACTCAGACATTATGCAGAGAGTGAGAAACGAACACATAGCTCTAAATGGATGTCTCCTTCAATCCGCTCCCTCATGCTCAGGGAACCCTGCAGAAGAGGAGATGGAAAGAATGTTCGTGAGTATGAGGTGATGTATTGTGTCCCCGATATATTGTGCACCCTAATAAAGTTTATCTGAGGATCAGAGGAAAAAGCCAACCACTATAGTAAACATAGAAGTCAGGCAGTGGTAGCACATGCCCTTAATCCTAGCATTCAGGAGGCAGAGATTCATCTGGATCTCTGTGAATTCAAGGCCACACTGGGAACAGATCCAGGCATAGGGGTACATACCTTTAATCCCAGCACTAACCATGAAGGTCTGTAGGCCTGTACAGATAGACAGAAAGTGACAGAGCTGGGCAGGAAAAGGAAGTGATGTAGCTGAGGGGAGAGAGGAAATGAGATGGCAGAACAGGAAGGTATATAAGCGTGTGTATACAGGAAGTGGGTCTTTTTGGAGACTGAGGTATAAATGAGGTGAAGTTGGCTGTGGCTTTTCCTATTCCTCTGATCTCTCAGTTTTTCACCCCAATATGTGGCTCCAGGTTTTTAATTAATAAGACTGTCTAGCAATTCATCTTACATGAATATATTATTATGGCTTCCAGTTTAGTGTTTTTATGGGATTTCTGAGTATGTGGATGAGTGAGTCTCTGCATCTCTATCTGTTTCTAGTGCCTTTTTGCGGGGGAGGGCTCTTTTCTTTCTGTTTGTTTTGTCCTATTCCAATGTATTAGTTTTTGTTTTATCTTATCTTATTTTATTTTATTATTATCCTTTATAAGCCTATTTGTCTTCTAATGAGAGACAGATGGGAGGGGAGGTGGAGAGGGACTGGGATGAATATAGGGAGGAAAAGCTGTAATCAGAGTGTATTTTGTGGGGAAAAAAAAGCTATTTTTTTAATAAAGGGGAAAGAGAGATTGGTGTTCTTGCAACCAGACTACGGTTCTGATCTTAACACCCACATTGGGCACCTTGAAACTTCCTATAATTCCAGCTCTAGGGGATCTGGTGTCTTTTTTGTAGACTCCAAGTGCACACACACACACACACACACACACACACACACACACACTTAAAAGTTTTTAATTTAGAATTTTAAAATTCACATAAGCCTCAAAGTGTATCAATTCTTTCAAATATGTGTCTTGTCAAGAGAGATCTCATATATATATATATATATATATATATATATATATATATATATGTATGTATATATAGAAATATATAATATATATTTCAATATAAATAAAAAAGACCAGAGCCTCATATAGTCAAGTGTCACCCTTAGAACATGACTATATAACACGTTTTGCTTTTCTCAGTTGGAATTTGCAATGTTTATTACTACAGATTTAATCATGTCATCATTGTCAATTAGATGTGCTCAATATGTGTAATATGCAGAGAAATAGACTAGATCTGGAGCTTAGGGGAAAAAACAATAGGCACCCCTGCCCACAAAGCAGTTGTCATATATTAGAAGTTTCCACAGCATCTAATTTACAAACAAAACTTCTAAGTACAATAAAAGGTTAAATAGAAGTATCTATGAAAATACACTACCTAAAATATGCTATGAAAAACCTTTTTAGTTACAAAATACTATCCTCTATTAATATGTACATTTAATACTTTCTCATTGAATCTTTTTCTGTAATACAGTAAATTTAAATTCACTGTGAAAATGTTTTCTAGTGGGGTAATTTATATGACTTCTGCTGTGAACATAATTTATGTTGGCACAAAAATAAGTCTCCAGATGATCAAGCAGACACTTGGGCTTCTCACTTTTCCACTAGTCCATAAAGACCACAATATTTTGCATAGTACTTAGCTTACTCTACAACATCTAATTTTGTTTGTATAATAATTCATTTACAAGATTGTTCTTCTCCACAATTTGAAGTGAATAGTCTCTTCAAAACAGATGTCTTAGCTCAAGATACCAGATTGTTTTATTGGGAACAAACGATAACTAATTCTGTAAAAAGCCAGAAATATATATGCTTATGGTCATAATTCTGATCCTATGACTACTGAAAAAATAAAATGATTTAGTTATGAAATTAATAACAAAATCTTGCCCCTTAAGTTGAGGATTATGGAGAACATAGCATGTATTTGTATCTGTGTACACTAATGAAGGTTTATAATGTAATATTCTTTTGGGGAGATTGGTTGTATGGTAGTGTTTGAGATTTCATTCATCTTTTGTATGGAAGAAAGAAAGTTGCAGCTGCCCAGAAAATAGCCAGTTGCCAGGGAGCAATATGGGGAGACAGGAGTAACATGCACCAGGGTCCAGAAGAGCTGAGTGCCAATTCCAGCTGTGATAACCAAATGACCTGAGCCAACCCCTAGCCAAACTTTGACCTATTCCTGTAGCTGAAAAGCTTGACCAGACAGTCTCCAAGACTCCTTCTTGGACCAACTTCATCTAACACCTTTGATTTCTAGCATCCTAACAGAACAGTTTGGTGCATCAAAGACTTGAGTTTAATCTGAATAAAATAGGACTGACTTCAGTTTTGCTATTCACACACACTAGCCAATCCATCTACAGTGAGTCCCTGGTCCTCTGTGGTCCAGAAATGACCTTTAAAGAAGTTACTGTTGAAGGAGGGGCACAAAAATGGGGGGAAACATGTATTGCTTCTTTCTCCAAGTGTGACTGTGTGCTGGGTGCCATTTGGTACACCTGGGAAGAAAGAACACCAAATGAAGGATTGCTTTGATCAGGTTGGACTATGGACATTTTTGCAAGTTTTTTTTCTTGATTGCTACTTGATGTAGGTGGACCCATCTTACTGTGGTGGTGCCACTCCTGGGAAGAAGGCCCTAGGCTGCATAAACGAGGTAGCTGAAAGAGAAGACGACAAGCCATTGAGCAGCATTCTTCCATGGTTTCTACTTCAAGTTCCTGCCCTGCTGAAGTGTTCCACCAGCTACCTTCCATCATGGACTGTTACCTGGATGTAGGAGACAAATAAACCATTTTTGATACAAGATGTTTTTTGCTATCTGCTTACCAAATCAGTAGAAATCAAACTAGAATGACCCTACCCTAAGAACTGTGAGTTACAAATCTTGTGGTAACATTCATTCAAGATTTAATTATCCTTGATTATTTTGAACCACATACACTAATTATATAAATATTCTAATTCATTACAATTACTATATGCTATGCATTTTTCCAAAGCAGCCTTAACTCCAAGGGATTTGTCCTAAATTTAAACTAGGTTTCAGACCTTATCCTTTTTTGAAGTTTAGGAAATAGTATTTCCTATATTTTTCATTCCTTGCCTCTGACTTTCTTCCCTGATTATAATAACAAAAACAACATGAAAAGAAAAGATAAAAAAGAAACCCATATTCTCACATTTTACACCTTTGAATATGGCAAATGATCTCAAGTTGTCATGGTGACAGAAGTAGTTGAAATCTAACGTAAGATTTACCCATTAAGTAGTAAGTGACCACACAAGGTTTAAGATACATGACAAAGAAAGCCAGAATTGCTCTACTGCTAATTGCATTCCCTAGAAAAGATATTAAGAACCTTATTGGGTAAAAACACCAACCAGTTTCACAAACCTGCAAATTGTCTTCTGGGTAGAATACAGAGGGTCACAAAGCTTGATAACATAGTTAATACCCTGGTTGCTACATGAGAATCCACACAAGACACAGAAGAGGGCATAAAAGCTTATCAGACATAGTTAACAAAGGACAACAAAAGCATATAGAATAATAAAGGCATTTGTTTCTTTAATTTAATTTTACTTTTGCTATAAACATAGTAAGACCACTAGTGCACAAAATATAAGCATGTTCTTAGACTTTATTTCACTATATTACTCTAGGTAATTCTTAAAAACTGTACGGTTTCCAAATCAAATGCACACACATGTGGTTGAATGGTTACCTTCATGAGAATCATACCTTCGTGAGAATCATACCTCCTCATCATGCATCAACTCAAAACCTGCAGCAAGTAAAGATAATACCTTCAAGGTGTCCTAGGAGGACAGTGGCCAGAGAGTCTTAGTCTAGCTGGCCACTGAGACTATGGATAGCTTAATGACTTTAGGCTCCAGTTTCTAAAACAAAGAGGATCACTAAGGCTGCCTCAACGGTGGTTAGCTCTGTTTATTACCACCTTCTGACTCTCTAAAGTAGCTCAGAGTGTAAAGTCATGGTATGAGCCCAGGATTGGGAGCTAAATGTAGAGAGAGCCAAAAGAAGATGTGTTCAACGAGACTGAGGAAAACAAAGAAGCCATGGCTGTGCACTCTGCCCTACGACAGACAAAAATAAAGTGGGACTTTTCAAGGGTCAGACTTGAGTGGTAAATGTCAGAGGAGATGGTTCTGCCGGCGGCATTTGGCAAAGATGAAAAGAGAGCAAGATGATGAGCAGATGGTCTCCATTCAGAATTTGTAAAAGGGAAATTACATTACAGAAGTAGGAATTCAGGTTACACAAGAGGAAAAGCATGAGACATGGTCACTTGAAAACATTGCTATTCTCCTTCTATGAAGCATTTGAAAATACATCAGGTACCTTTGTGTCTGTGGCAACTAGCATACAAGGCTGAAGGAACAAGAACTCAGGTCAGACATATATGAGATAGTCATATATTGGTATATTGCATATATAAATTGTACATACATATACTTTTATATATTTTATATATTTTACTATAAGGAGTTTGGTAATTATTTTTAAAATCCATTGAGTTCCTGAAACCTGACACTTCACTCCAACTTTTCTCTATAAAGGTACTGAGAATAAAATGCATGTTTCATATAATTCACATCAATATAATAACAGAATTC
Source organism: Peromyscus eremicus (assembly GCF_949786415.1). Lineage (NCBI taxonomy): Eukaryota > Metazoa > Chordata > Mammalia > Rodentia > Cricetidae > Peromyscus > Peromyscus eremicus. The sequence continues at coordinate 61,993,262 of NC_081429.1, read as the reverse complement.
ATTCAGCATGTAAAGAATGCTTATTAATTCAAATAAGTATGTATTAATAAGAATTGGAGATGAAAACATTAGGAAGTCACCATCAAGTTATTAATGTTTAATGGAAATTATATTTCAAAGAAAATGTCTATAATTGCTACATAAATGCATTGAAATAGTGTCTTAGGTAAAGGACATTCTCAAAAACCACAAAGAAAATAAGAGAAAAGCAAATACAAAAGAAGTCTGGAAAGACTGTTAGAAAAGTAATGAGATTTACAGGTTGACCGAAAATATCAAGAAATCCTCCAAAGGATATTTGACATTTGGTCAGTCAGTCAGAAGAGACTTGGCAGTTGGTCAAGAGAAATATGAATCATAAAAGTTCCTCTCCTCCATCATACAGTGCACTCGAATCAGATGTCAGCTAGCTAGTTCTTGGTCTCAATCCTAAGAGTCAGTAACGTAAATATTTGGCTTTATGATCCAGATTAGATTTCCTTCTTTCTTTCAGCTTGGAAAACATGGAGCTCACGCTCACACAGGAATTGGGGAAGACTATAATGATCATCCCATTCATCGACACTGGTCTTTACTTTGGCCAGTGGCTGGGGCAAAGCTGTCATGTCTACCACTCACTGCACAAGCCTGAGCTTCCAGCCAAGTGTTAGGAAGCACATTCTGCTATAGCAACAGACTAAACAGAGAGACAGAGTGAGAAGAGTTGAGCTCTTCCAAACTCAGGGAGTTATGGAAGGAAGACATTTCCAAAGCGTACCACAGAACACAAGAACTGAGATCATGTGCGTCCTAGTTAATGACAAGCTTAGTAAAAGTATAAATAAGTATTTTTGACTAGTGTTTTGCCAATATAGCCTTTTATGAATCTGTAGATGATTTAATTTGAATTTCTCATGAACTACATATCTAAAGAATAACTTCAAAATAATTCTTGTTCAGTTTTCAAATGCTAATTCCTTAAATAAGAATATGGGACTAGTTCATCCTTTAAAGGCATTTCCCTACAGGCTTTCAGGTGAAAAAAAAAGTTTTAACAGAACCAAATGTAAGTTACAAAGGAAAAGAAAAGCTCTACCTGTCAGATCCCCCTCTGTGATTCACAAGCATGCATGTTCATGTGCACACACAGAAACACATATGCATACACACCATCTCATCACCTGGGAAAAATATCCTTTTTTTACAAACTACTATAAGCAAAAGAATACAAGTATGGCCAGCCTGGTCCACTATGTTATGAAGCTGGGTAAATTTTAAAACTGCATTGAGAGCAGGCCATCTGTGGTTCATGAACTTGTTCTCTATTTTAGATCAGTAACTGGCTCTTAGTTGATCTAATTTGGTGCTTTATGTTATAAAATATTTGAAAACTTGTACTATGATAGTATGAAATTCTTAGAAATACCATGTATGTACACGCCAACTTTTAACAAATACACTACAATACACACAAAAACTGAAAAAGACTCTCATTCCTTGACTATGACTACACCAAGGAATAAAATCCTACACCTACTCATAATCAACTGATGAAGACTAAACACGGGTACTAAAGCATTCACCTGAAGGCTGGAGAGATGGCTCAAGAGTTAAGGACACTGGCTGCTCCTTCCAAGGATGAGAGTTCAGATGGTAACATCCACCTTAGGAAGCTAATAATCACCTGAAATTCTAACTCCAGCTCCAGAGCATCCAGTGCCCTCTTCTGGTCTCTGCAGCGCCTGCACACACATGGCAGATACACATGAATAAAATAAAAAATATGAATGTTTAAAACACTTGTCTGCTTATTGCAGGGACTTTGTATTGAACATCTAAGCACATGACTAAATGTAATCAGCTAAAGTATACTTGGCAGTCGCATTCCAGAAAAATTTAGTACATTCAGAAACCGTTCTGAACACAAGGGTTTTTTTTGTATATAGAAAATGAAGTTATTTCCAGGCTCAATGAATTGCAAACGGATTTTTTTCTTTGTATGACTAACTGACAAGATCTTCAATTGATACAGAACGTGGCCCAACTTTTTATATTCCAAGAAAGGTAGTTCCCCCAGGTTCAGACACTAAATGTCAATATCATTTATCATTACACACAAAAAAAAAGTGTTTTTGCAACAGTCTAGAATCCTCATGGAGAGCAGTGCTCCATGTTTCACCTCGGCCTTGAAAGCACAGGTCTAGGCACATGTATACTTTGAACTCACAGTGGATCTGTAGGGGAGATGTGCAGTGGTGTCTTCCAGGGCTATAACAAGACCTTTGTGGGTCACTGCAAACACGTTCAAATTTTAAAACTTGGAATTATGCACACTGGGTTCTCTGACTGTAAGGAAAATAAGTTAACAGTTAATAATTGGAAAGATAAGCATAATTATGGCAAAAATTAATTTCTTCTCTCTAAACCATTTACAAACAGCTAAAAAAGGAATGTATAAGTAGCAAAAGGAATCCAAATAAACAAAAAATAATAGCAAAATTTGTACAAGAACTCCCATAAGAACATTTTAAAAATCTTATTGAATTTCACTAGAGCAAAAAAAAAAAAAAAAAGAAGAAGAAGAAGAAGAAAGCTACTGAGTTACTCATTGAAAGGAAAACCTATTATGGCATATCAATTATCAAGTGACATAAATATCGAACAATATCTCAATCAAAGTTCTAGAATTAATGCACAAAAAAATTTTATAATATGGTGTTCTTCAGATAAGGACAAATAGAGCAATGAATGGGATGGAAACATAATAACTCCTTCTATTGTAAGATCTTTTGGAGAGAGCACTGCAGAACTATAAGTAAAACAATGAAATATTTCAAATCAATGGAGAATGTAAATGAAGTAAAAAGGATTACTGAATTCTGGAAAAAATATAGGCTAAATTCTTGACTTCCTTGTACTTTCTTAAGTCAAACACAGATTTAAACTATAACATTAATTGTCCAGAAAATACTATTTACACTATATACAGTAGTTTATTTTTACTCTGGTTATATAGCAGTATTTTATATGGTTCATATCTCAAAATAACAGTTAATTCTAGATTGAAATCCATTTTAACAGGGATAGTCATGTGAGGGCCTCTATAAAAATGAAATGACTCTATCAAATAAAATTGGCCGGGCGGTGGTGGCGCACGCCTTTAATCCCAGCACTCGGGAGGCAGAGCCAGGGGGATCTCTGTGAGTTCAAGGCCAGCCTGGGCTACCAAGTGAGTTCCAGGAGAGGCGCAAAGCTACACAGAGAAACCCTGTCTTGAAAAACCAAAAAAATAAAAAAATAAAAAAATAAAAATAAAATAAAAAATAAAATTGTCCAGCTGAAGTAGCACCATAACATTCTCCATTATATATGGCTTTGTTGGTTTTGTAACCCAATGACTTTAATCAATTCCATATATTAAAAAAATACATCTGTGCCTATGTTTCTTCCTCTGTGGTTTTTGTTAGCTATTTAGGACAGAAATGACTAATATTTGAGTTTTCTGTGTCTTCATATTCAAAATTGACATCAAATTGTGTTATTCACTATTTATCCATGAGTAAATATTAATCAAATCTAGTTTTATTTTTCCCACACTCTTTGAGACACAACTTTTTTAAAACAAATTTTTAAAGAAAATACATGACTACTATATTTTACTTTATGCAGAATTACAATATCTAAACTAAGAATTCTTAAGAAATGGTATTATTAATACCAAAAAAGGTAATTGTTTCATTTGTGAGACAAAACATTCTCTTCTCTTTGGATAAAATGTGTCAGCTGTTCCATTTCTCTGGCCTCCTGATTCTGTGGCAGAAGTTTAAATCATTTCCAGACTGTATGCTATTTTTATATTAGTGCTCTGAACAAATTTTATTCGGCATACTCTCCACTTAGAAATAATTTTTCAGGCAAAATATCCTACCTCAAAGAGATGTGCAGGAAATTGGTTTGTTTGGTCTGTGCAGGTTTGTTATACGTGAATTGTTTCAAGAAGATGAAATGTAGCTGCAAGTGGCCTTGGAGAAGACAGTGTACTTTGTCTGGAAAGGCTCTGAGAAGACACGAGACACTTTACCAGTTGGTCAAAAATGAGTCTTCTCTTTGTAACAAACAATATTTGGGGAGAGAATACGAGTAGCAGCTATGATGAATGAATGTAATTCTCCCCTGAAACACATCAACATGTTAGAGAAGACTGAGAAAGCACACAAATTTTGGTCAAGAAGGCACTTTCTTATCAATCATCAGATATGTGTGATAGGTCCAGCTTGCTAGTCATCAGTCACTTAAATTCTCAGTCCTTACAGTAAGGACACTGAATATGCTGGGCACATGTCTCCCTAAAAACTTATGATACTCTGAAGCCAAGCTCCAATGTTAACTTAAAGGAATGCAAGGAAGGATGCCATGGATTTGGTTGACTAACAACTCTAATACCCAACCTTTTCCACAGTAAGGAAATTCTTTTGGGCTCCCTTAAATCTGAAAGCCTTCCAATAATTCTTTCTATAATGTGGTTGGAAACAGATGATACTTTTTCTCAGAAAAATTAATTCCATACTTGAGTAAAGTTAATAAATCACATCTCACTTTTTCTTCTTCTCCAAACTGGATAGTCACGGGCTTTCCTTTTAAAATATCAATTTTCCACAATTTACCATTCAATAGCTTTGCAGTGATCCTACTCCAAATTTTCTAGACTTTTATATTCTAGATTTCAGAAGCAGATGACAAAATCCATGAAGCATGTGGAGAGGGCTGGGTGTTCTCTACCAGTATGAGCACATGGACAAATATGATAGTTATTTTGGAAACTAAGGAGATCTTTGTTCTGTGTGTATTATGACCACCAATTTGTGAAATGATTATAACTTTCTTCGTGCCCAGAATATCATTGTAAATGACTGGGTGGTTCTCCTCTGCTATCCACAAACCAACAGGAGGCACAAATAGCTCTTCTTTATAATATCCTAAGTAAAGATAGATTTCAAATTAGATGGATCAAAACACTGGTCATTTTCAGATCATTTACAATAGCAGTGTAGATTTATGCTGTGTTTTTGTGCATAAGTCAGTACAGAAAATTAAATTTATATGATGAAAGATATTATGACAATGGAAAGCATAGAATATTTAGAATGTGCATATCATTGAACATATGCTGGCATACTATTGAAAGTATACATGCTTTTGGTCCATGCAATATTACTTAATTTCTTTGGGTATTATTTTTGCAAATGTGATTATAAACAGAATTATTGCCTCACATCTATAGGAAGTTGTATTAATTATCAAAAAGGGAAAAAATAACAAATGTTTCTCAAGGATGTGAATACATGGATAAACATTTCATAATCTCAAAAATAAAAAAGCAAACCAAGCTGGGCAGTGGTGGTGCATGCCTTTAACTCTAGCAGAGAGAGGCAAGTGGTTCTCTGTGAGTTCAACACCAGCCTGGTCTACAGAGCTAATTACACAAGAGAAGTCTGTCTTTAAAAATTGTAGCTAGAGTTTTCCTGCCTGGCCCACGGTCAGGACAAATCTCTCTCACCCGCCAGTCCTACAGCCACTCAGACCCGATCAAGTAAACACAGAGACTTATATTAGTTACAAACTGTATGGCCGTGGCAGGCTTCTTGCTAACTGTTCTTATATCTTAAATTAATCCATTTCCATTAATCTATACCTTGCCACATGGCTCGTGGCTTACCGGGATCTTCCCATGCGGTTTGTCATGGTGGCAGCTGGCAGTGTCTCTCTCTCAGCCTTCCACTTCCCAGAATTCTTCTCCTTGTCCCGCCTATACTTCCTGCCTAGCCAATGGCCAATCAGTGATTTATTTACTGACCAATCAGCAACACATTTGACATACAGACCATCCCACAGCAAAAAATGATAAATAAATAAATATATAGATAAATAAATAATAAAATACTTGGAGTTTTTAACATACAGGTCTTTTACTTGCTTGGTTAGGGTTACCCCAATATATTTTATATTATTTGTGGCTATTGTAAAGGGTGTTGTTTCTCTGATTTCTTTTTCAGCCCATTCATCATTTGTATATAGGAGGGCTACTGATTTTTTTTTTTTACTTAATCTCATATCCTGCTACATTACTAAAGGTGTTTATCAGCTATAGGAGTTCCCTGGTAGAATTTTTGGGGTTACTTATGCATACTGTCATATCATCTGCAAATAGGAAAATTTGACTTCTTCTGTTCCAATTTGTATCCCCTTGATCTCCTTTTGTTGTCTTATTGGTCTAGCTAGAACTTTGAGTACTATATTGAATAGATATGGAGAAAGTGGATAGTCTTGTCTTGTTCCTGATTTTAGTGGAATCAGTTTGAGTTTCTCTCCATTTCATTTGGTTTGGCTATAGGCTTGCTGTATATTGGCTTTATCACATTTAGGTATGCCCTTGTATGCCTGATCTCTCTAAGACTTTATAATGAAGGAGTGTTGGATTCTATGAAAAGCTTTTTCAGCATCCAATAAGATGATCATGTAGGTTTTTTTTTTCTTTCAATTTGTTTATATGGTATATTACATTGACAGATTTTTGTATGTTGAACCATTCCTGAATCTCTGGGATGAAGTCCACTTGATCATGGTGGATGATCTTTTTGATGTGTTCTTAGATTTGGTTTGCAAGTATTTTATGGAGTATTTCTGCATCAATGTTCATAAGGGAAATTGGTCTGTAATTCTGTTTTGTTTTGTTGAATCTTTGTGAGGTTGGGATATCAGGGTGACTGTGGTCTCATAAAGTGAATTTGACAATATTCTTTCTGTTTCTATTTTGTGAAATAATTTGAAGAGTAATGGTAATAGATCTTCTTTGGATGTCTGGTAGAATTCTGTACTAAAACCTTATGGCACTGAGCTTTTTATGATTGCGAGACTTTTAATGACTGCTTCTATTTATTTAGGCCTTTTAGATCTATTTAAATTGTTTATCTGACCTTGATTTTACTTTGGTAGGTGATATCTATTGAGAAAATTATTCATTTCTCTTAGATTTTCTTACCTGATGGAGAATAAGTTTTTAAAGTATATCATTAAGATTCTCTGAATTTCCTCAGTTTCTGTTGTTTTGCCCCTTTTTGAAAAAGGAAATTGAAGAAGATATCAGAAAATGTAAAGATCTCCCATGCTTATGGATCGGTAGGATTAACATAGTAAAACTGGCCATCCTACCAAAAACAATCTACAGATTCAGTGCAATCCCCATCAAAATTCCAACACAATTGTTTACCGACATTGAAAGAACAATACTCAACTTCATATGGAAAAACAAAAAACTCAGGATAGTTAAAACAATCCTAAACAGTAAAAGAACTTATGGAGGTATCACCCTCTCTGATTTCAAGCTCTATTACAGAGATATAGTAATAAAAACCACATGGTTTTGGCATAAAAACAGACACGTTGGTCAATAGAATCGAATCAAAGACCTTGACATAAATCTACAGTAGAGGGGTCAGGGACTCCACGAAAACACAACCCACAGAATCTACTGACAAGGACTCATGGGGGCTTGCAGTGATCAGGGAGCCTGTAGTGGTCTGACCTAGATCCTCTGCATAGATGTTGTGGCTGAGTAGCTTGGTGTTCTTGTGGGACTTCACATCAGTGGAAGCAGGGCTGTCTCTGACTCTTTCCCTCCTACTGGGTTGCCGTGCCCAGCCTTGATGTGATTGTATGTATGTGCCTGGTCTTATAGTAGCATAATATGTTGTGTTTGGTTGATGTCCCTGGGAGGCCTGCTCTTTATCATGGGGAGATGGAAGGAGGGTGGATCTGGGAGAGAGGGGAGGTGGGAGGGAGACTGGGGGAGAGAGGAAGGGGAAACAGCAGTTGAGATGTAATATATTAGAGAAGAATTAAAAACGAAATAAATAAGTAAACCCACAACCAACTAATCAAATTACTGAAATTACCACAAATCCGAGAACGCAATGTTGTTTCTAAATACCCTTTTTTGATTATTTACAACAAGTTAATATGATTGAGCAGTTGACATTTGCCTGTATTAGGATGAGCATTTTAAATCAAAACTGGCTAAATTCAGAAATTTTGCTTATTTCAACTAATAATCATTTTTTTGTGCAAAAAAGGAAGATACTGACATATATGTATTCTCATTAGTTACTCAAGAAAGCTACCAGGAAGCTGACGACTTGTCCCTCCTTATGGCCACAGATATTTATCTCAGTTCAAATTAACTCTTAAAGGCTTTTTAGCCAAATTAGGTAGTTGGTACTGTGAGACCAGAGCTGGGCAGCAACAGTGGGGCTGTGGCTCAGTGTGTGGACTGACCACAGCATGCTGTTCACCGTCCGTCACACGTCTGGTGAGTTGTCTGAACCCCACTGCTCGCTTACAGTAAATGCCTCCTATGTGGTTTCAGAAATGGAGAAATCTGAGGCTTTTCCCTTCTGACTTACAGAATAACATCAGATTTCTAAAGGACTTCAAAATGTGGGCTGGAATTTCAAACTCTGCCTTTGCCACACTGCATACAGTTGTTGTCTGATTGCCACATTTAAAATTTCCTTAGGAATTGCTCACTTATGACTCATACTACAAAAATGTGACCTACTTAGAGCTCTACCAGTTTAGAAAACTGCTTTAAAAGGTATGTGAGTAGAAGCTGATATATTGTTTCCAAAAAAAAAAAAAAAAAAACCAGAATGAAAACTTAGATTAACACATCTTTTAAACACATGTCCTTGTTCATGTGGAACTAATCACTATTCACACTCAATTGGTTGGCAGGGTTTCCACCTTCTTTTCTCTATAGCATCCACTACTTGAATGTGTTTTATAGTGATATATAAAAATACACTTTGTAACAAATTATGCCTAAAATTACATTTTAACTTACTAATGATTATTTTTTCTTAACTTTCTACTGCAGAAAATTCAAGTTAATCAATTTGATTTTTGTGTAAAATAGATTTACATTTGAATCTCAGTTTTGCCATGTACTATGAAAGTACAAGCTATGAAACTCGCTAAAATCAATTAGCTCATTAATTCTGCTTTCTGTTTGGTAGGATGATTTTTAAAAAAAAAAATGGGCTAGAGTGAGACCAAGTAATAAATATAAAATACATAACTTAACAAGTGGTCTATATTAACTGATGTATAAGAGTACTATATATTAATAGTACTAATATCTCCTAGCTAAGAAACCAAACTAAGAAGTCCACTAATCATAGATACTTTTACTATATAAAGACCATATATTTTATATATTGTCATATTATATATGTGTGTGTGTGTGTGTGTGTGTGTGTGATCGACTGATGCACATCACAGAATTAACACAAATCAAACAAGCTAAAAAGAACAGTTTCATTAACTAAAACCAGGTTGAAAACGTAAGGACAGGGCTAATGATTACCTGCAAGTTCAGGTCAACATCAGACATCCTTGGCTCTCTCCATATTCCTAAATAGCAAAGCATCCCAGGTATCACAAAGGCCTGCTTAGCCATCACTCCTAGCAAGAATCACAAAGAGAGGAAGGAGGTTCTTGGGCGTGGCTGCGGAGATGGGTTCCACGAACAAGATCCTTGCCAGCCAGAGTGCCACCTGTAAGCCTTGACAGAACAGGGCTCCTCTGTCAGTCACAGAGGTGGTGTTTGAATGAGGGTTTGGCAGTCAGGAACTCTTTTCCTTTTAGGAAAATTCTGAGGCTGTTTAGGTTTCCAACATGGGAACATCTACAGAAACGCTCCTACTAAAAATAGGGAACTTCCTGTGGTAAAATAAAAAGCCCATTCCCAACAGGCCAGCAAAGAAGTTCAGACAAGAACTAGAACAGAAAATCATACAAACATTAGAGATGCAAAGCGATGTAAGCAGTGTGGCTGGAGATGGGATCTTTTGTCACAGAAACCATAGAATCACGTTGGAGGGGAATATTAAGAACATGCAGACATGCCTTCACAGGACTTGAGATAGGGCATGAAAAACACAGCACTGCTCTAGAGACCAGGCTCTCCAAATGGAGAAGAAACTTCTCACTGATTTGCTGGGGTCAGCTAAGGTTGGTAATTTTACAGTTGCCTTGAGCATGGTATTGAAGACTTTTTTTCCGTCTTTTGTGCAAATATCCTGGCTTTGTAGTTAGAAGGCTAATCAGCAGCCAGCTTGTCCTGGAAACTGCCTAGTTTCTTTTGTAAATGGTTTGAGTGTCCTGTACACTCTTGCTTGTGGTCCATCTGGACCAAGTGATAAGGCTGATGGTGTTGGTATACCAGCTGCCATAGCTGCAGAAGGAGCACAGAGGCAGAGCATGAGAAAACACACCCCATGCTGTCAGTGGACAACCAAGATGTCTACATGCAGAACTGAGTAGAATCTGATCTAGAAATTCAGGCCACAAGGGGCCAGGAACAACCTGAAGACAGAAATGCCAAGCCTTTTATCCCATTGCTGTCACCTATCAAACACCTGAAAACCCAGGTAAAGAGGCAATGTTTTGGCACAAATGGCCATCAGATTTCTGTCTCAGGGTTACTATTGCTGTGATGAAAACCATGAACAAAAACAACTTGTTGAGAAAGGGCTTGTTTGGCTGCTGTGTCCTGAATTGCAATCCACAGAGAAAAGCTAAGGCAAGAACTCAAAACAGGGCAGGAACCTGGAGGCAAGAGCTGATGCAGAGGCCATGGAGGAGTGCGGCTTACTGGCTTGCTCCCCATGGCTTGCTCAGCCTGCTTTCTTACAGAACCCAGGACCAGCAGCCTAGGGATGGCACCACCATGGGCTGGGCTCTCCCCCATCAATCACTGATTAAGGAAATACCTTACAGGTTTGCTTTCAGCCCAGTCTTCTGGAGGCATTTTCTCAATTGAGGTTGCCTCCTCTCAGATAACTCCAGCTCCTGTCAACTTGACGTAAAACTAACCAGTGCAGTCCCTGAAAAGTAACCTGTACCCTGTTGCCATAACCCACTTGCGGGGGTAGAGGGTAGGGTAGGAGGTAGGATATATGTAACAAAGCCATTAAAACTATAATGTGTTCCCAGGCTGGCTGAGCTCCAAAATCAATGGTTTTCAAGTCAGTTAAGAGCAGGTGAAACTAGGGGGTTAATTAGGTTTTTCTTTACCCATCAACTGAGAATGGACAGCCTGTGGCTAGTTGGAAAGCAGAGGTATATTGGTCAGAGTAGCTCTGGAGACTAGGTAACATATACATGATGGCAATATGCAAATGACCTATGTGAAAGATGGGGTAATTAACTATGCTCATGTGCTAAAGCAGAATCTCCTGGAGGAATGAGAAATATTATGGCCATTCTTAGTGGTTCTATCAAAAAAATGTAATGCTGGGAAGGAACTATGAGAACATATTTAAGCCTCAAACTACATGTTACATCAGCTGAAACCCAAAGATATTCTTGACTCAATATACATTACTTACATGTAAGAAGTCCCACAGTAAGATCAGTCCTGGTCTGAAGTGTTTAAAGGGAGTGGAGTGACTCTAGAGCAGTATTCTCAACCTTCCTAATGCTGCGACCCTTGAGTGCAGTTCCTCATATTGTGGTGACTCCCAGCCATAAAATTGCTTCATTGCTACTTCATAACTATAATTTCACTACTGCTATGAATCATAATGTAAATATTTGATATGCAACCCCTGTGAAAGGGTCATTTGACCCTAAGGGGCTCATGACCCATAGGTTGAGAAGCACGGCTCTAGAGTAAATCATGACCAAAAAGAAAATTCTACTGCTAAATAAAAGAGGTTTCAGGAAATAATTTCTGAAACATTTCAGACCACAGTGTGATAGTTTTTCTTGTGGTCCTCTTTTGTGGAAGGTGAAGTGGAGACTCTACACCTTTCCAAACAATGGTAGTTAGATTTAATCCAAGGTTACATACCTCTTGGATCAACCCCTTTTTTCCCTGAGTTCTGGAAAATTAACTAATGAGGTCATTTCTCAGTGACAGTAGGATTTGTCAGTGATTCTCACTTGGGAATATTGACGGTGAAAACAAATGGTGTCAGTCGCCTCTTCTAGTAACACAGAACACAAAAGAGTTTGGTTTGTTCACATGTCACACAACAACCTTGACCAATTTTAGAACATTTTCATCACTCAAAAAAGACACTTTGAATTTGATAAATGACTTACCCCATAAAGTGCTTGCCTTGCAAGCAAGAACCTGAGTTCAATTCCCAGAAACCTTCAAAAAAGAAAGAAAAGAAATAAGAGAGCTGAGTATAGTATTACATGCATTTAATGCCAGTTCTGGGAAAGCAGAAATGGGAGAATTCCTGGGGCTTATTGGCCAGCCAGCCTACCCCAATTGGAGAGTCACAGGTCTCGGTGAGAGACCCTGCTTCATAGCACAAGGTGAAAAGTCTGTAAGGAATGACTACTGAGCGTGCCCTCTAACCTACACATGTACTTGCACATATGTGTGCATGTGCACACATGCAATCTCTCTCACACAAACTGCATAATCGTTAGTACTATTCTCTCATCCTCTCCATTCTTCCCACCAACCCAATGTACATTATACATGTACTTGTTGTCTCTGCATATTTTTATAATGTGTTTTTCTATATCCCTCCTGTCTAACTATAATTCTGTACTCATTGATCAACATCTCCCCATCTGCTTTTTACCACTACCCTCTCCCTCTGAACTCAGTTTTCTCAGATTTCATATAACATATCATTTTCTTCTTATGGAATGTGAGATCATGAAGTTATTGTTTTTCAATGTCTGGGTTATTTCCCTTAACATTTTGTTTCCCGTGTGTGTGTGTGTGTGTGTGTGTGTGTGTGTGTGTGTGTGTACCACATTTTCTTTACTCATTTGTTGTTAGGTACTTAGATTCACTCTACATCTTTGCTATTCTGTTAGCACTGCACAAAACATGTGTTAAGTATGTCTTCCACATACTATTTCAGTTCCTTTGGCAATACACCCGATAGTAGGATTTCTGTGCCATATGGATATCTTTAATAATCAAGTTTTTTCATAACCAACATCTCAAATGTGGCATATGCTTCTTCCACATTTTCACTACACTATGCTACCATTCTGACAATACTTATTGTAAACATTTTTCTGTCTGCTTAGTACATTCTTTCTATGGAACTCATTGTTCCGGATGGGTAGCACATTGGAGAATGTGAGTATCCTTCAGCTCAGAGTACTACCTTTGATTTTAAAGTCTATTTTAATTTCATACTAAAACATCCAAGTTCAAAAAGAAAAAGAAGCCGGGCGGTGGTGGCGCACGCCTTTAATCCCAGCACTCGGTAGTCAGAGCCAGGTGGATCTCTGTGAGTTCGAGGCCAGCCTGGGCTACCAAGTGAGTTCCAGGAGAGGCGCAAAGCTACACAGAGAAACCCTGTCTTGAAAAACAAAAAACAAACAAAAAAAAGAAAAAGAATGGAAGGATTTCAAGGAGAGAAGGATGAACAACAAAAACAAAACGGACATACCACATACAGTACAGAAAAAAAAACTGGATAAAAGTAAGAAGATGGGTTAAGGGGAAGAGTTTGAGATTAAAGAATCATGGCTTTTAAGTTATAAGCTAGTATTTAAAAACAGATTTCTAGAAGATAGAAAAGAAAAATGGTTAGAAATTATTGACAGAAATTTTTTTTAGAAAGTAAACATACATCATGCATAGGAAAACAGTCATTTTGAATTTGGGTTACTCATATAAAAGTGGATTTTATATACACAAAAATGTTGGTTTCCAGCAAACATGTAGTAGTCTGTGTATTTATTGTAAAATGATGATGATATTTTTTAGAAAAATACTAGCTCAGCCACAAACACTTCTATACTAATGTCAAAACTAATTTTTAAAAAAGCTAAAACCAATAAAATTCACATGTCAAGAATTTATTTTTGTACCTTGTATATTACACTAGGGATTCTTTGTAAAGATCTGCAGTAGGCCGTTATGCAGCTCCAGAACACTTGCCTAGTATCCAAGGGTCCTGTGCTACATCCCCAGCACCTCAAATCCAAACAAAACAAGAGAAAAGGCCTGGCACACAGTTTGCTTGCTTCAGAAGATTTTCCTAACTCCGTATAGTCCCCAAATGAGCATCTCCAAACAATGTTGGTTCAATTATTTCTATATTTTCCAAGGCAGAGTATATGTATTCAATATTTAAGCAAAATTGTCAAGTACTTTCATAATGAATAAGCTAAATAGCCTGAAGCTCACAGGGTTATAGTTCTCCATACAGAGTAAGATCTGAGCAGTTTTCCATGAGGAATATACTCCTCAGTCAGGAAGAAGCTAACATTCACTGGGTCCACCTAAAAGCCCTCACTTCAAAAGCATAGGACTGCAACCTGTCATTAACCACTGCTGTGGTGTGAGTCTGAAATACCCCAAACATGATTGTGCTTCAAACTGTCCACTATTTTGAGAGGCTTTGGAAGACTTTGGAGGTGGGGCCTCTCTGAGGAAAGTAGGTCACTGTAGATGAGCCTTTGAAGGTTATAGGCAGCCCTGGTGCCAACGCATTACCTACTTCCTTGGTCACTATGACATGAACAGTCACTGTCTCATGTTCCTGCTACTACAAACAGCTGTCTCGCCACGTCTCCCCTACTGTTGGACAAGTACTCTAGAACTGTGAGTGAAAATAACCCCCCCTTAAGTTATTTCTGTCACACTACACAAAAGAAACTAATGTAACCACCAACTCTAGAGCTAATGAAAAAAATACTCTTTTTTTCTTCAGAAACACATGAAAGTGAATTTAAAGAAATACATATTTATATGTTTTATAATAAATTCCCATTATTTAGAATACATTTGAATAACTGTTTTTTTAGTATTTATAGAAACCATATGAGATTGTCAGGCTAGATTTTTTTTTTTTTATTTTACAAAGAGAGCCCTTAAGGGCAGCTATTGATATACCACTACAATATGACCAGAAGGGGTGAAACGGGGGGGGGGGGGCAGTAAGATGTCTATCCAGAAATCGGATTGAACACCATAAACAGCAGGAGTTAAAGGAGCTTAAAATTTATGCATCAAACCACTGACCAAAAGTGTTCCACGGTCATGAATAACTAGGAAAGAATGACAACTGTGTGATCTGTGTGATCTGTCTGGTATAAAACTCCAATGAATGGAGCTTCTCATTTGGAGAGGGAAAAACCTTCAGTTTACTGGATATTTATTAGACAGTGTCTAAAAGTCAGACTCCAGGAAGTGACTAAAGAAGGACATAAAGGCATTTGTCGTTAATAAGGAATAGCCTCAACATCATACCAAATTTTAGTTGACCATTACATTCTATGATCATAATGGCTACCAATAATATTTTACCACTAAAAACAGTTAAGTCCAACTATCTACAAACTTCATTCCCTCAACAAATAGTTACCAAGTATGCACTCTATGCAGGAGCATTGTTAGGACATGTAGCAATGTGCAGAACAAAGTCTCTGATCTTTTGGGACTTTTTCTCTAAAAGTATCAAAAATAAAAAGTTAACAATGATATAATTGACATTAAGAGGATCTGGGGTAAAGGGAGGCTGGGGGAGCTGGGAGGAGTAGAGGGAGGGGAAACTGTGGATAGGAATTATTGTGTGAGAGAAGACTCTATTTTCAACAGAAGAAGGAGGAAGAGGAGCAAGAGAAAGAAGAATGAAAGCAAAGTGGTAGACAGAAGGCTTCTCTGGGGAGGTGATTTGAACAGAGGCTTACAGAAGGTGAAAGATGGGGCAGTGGTGGTGCATGCCTTTAACCCCAGTACTTGGGAGGCAGAGCCAGGCAGGTCTCTGAGTTCCAGGCCAGTCTGCACTACAGAGTGAGTTACAGGACAACCAGAGCTACTCAGAGAAACCCTGTCTTTAATAATAATAATAATAATAATAATAATAATAATAATAATAATAATAATGTAAAAGATGGGCATACTGGTCAAGAGAATAAGCAGAATATTCAAAGATGACTACAGAGGGTTTGACACAGGTGTTTGCTCGGTATATAAAAATAAAAATCCTTCTCTCATCAGGCCGTTGACGGAACAGCACAAGGCTGATTAGACAGAAGGAAGAAATGAAAGAGAGGAGCTAAGGAGATGCCTTTTCAGTAAAGTGCTTGTCAAGAAAGCATGAGGAATGAGTTTGACCTTCAAAACCCACATAAAGAGCTGTGTGCACTTTATCCCAGCACTGGGAAAGTGAAGACAGGAAGGTCCCTGAAGCATGTTGACCAGCCAGCCTAGCCTCCAAGCTACCCCAACTAGATACCTCACACTAGCAAATAAAAAACCCATTATCAGAAGTGGATTGCCTCTTTTTGCACTGATGGTCAGTGGAGTCATACAGACTCCCAAACATTACAGTATATTGCCACCACTCTTGGCTACCCTCTAGAATTTGATGGTAAGATTATATCACCCAAACCACCACATACTTGGGCCCTTGAAGATATGAAGCTGATACTCACCTGGAAGCTACATCCTTACTGGTCCTGGCAGGTGCTATGCATGTTGCTAGAGGAGAAAAGGAGTCCTCAATTTCTCCCAGACATGAACAAGATGCACCCACTGGTGTGAGGGTGGCATCAATGTTATGGGAACAGCCAACCACTTTCTGATGGAATCTGAGACCCACTGCATGAGATGGAACCTATACCCGGCATCATTAAAAAGGCCAAAAATCTGTGGCTAGATAGGTCATTGGATCTACAGGAGAACCCAATACTATTATTCTGCTAAGTTGACATAGAGCCTTAAAGGGAACATACATCACACACACACACATACACACACACACACACACACACACACACACACACACACGCACACACACACATACATGCACACATGCAATGGAAATTAGTTTACTGGAGAATCAGAGAGAAATCTGTGTGATGAAATTTCCTAAGCTGTTGAAGAAGCAACTTAGAACAAGCTCTAATATGTAGATTGTTAGAGCAGGCCACAGAGAAGCCCTAGCCACTGTAACAAAATGTTCCCACTTCATCATTAGCCTATTAATACTCTCATTTCATCCACACACCAGGGAAAACTCAAGAAACTCCAGAGGTGGACTGTCCTCTACCACCACCACCACTACCAGTAGAAAATTTCCTATACTGAAAATTATGTTTAAATGCACATATCAAAATCCAATTCTTGTGACTCATCCAAACAGAAGTGTGTCTTTTCATTTTTAGGTTTTAGAGGTTAGCAATCTTGTGCTGACCCAGCAATGATATAATATTACCAGCATCTTCTACAACTTAATGGTCACATGACTGTTCCACATCAGTTTGCCACTGTCAAGACCTACTCAAAATCCAATGACAGGAGAGGACTAAGGACTTGGGACAATTTGATTCTATTCATTTGCTAAATTGATACAGTGTCTGAATAGATATGTTTATATTCATGGACAGTTTTCACTCTCAGCCTGAATGAGAAAAAACTCTCTTTCCAACTAGCTAGGATGAATTCAGAGTTTATGGATTCACAAGGTGCTGAGGATAAGTGACAGTTTGGTGTTCAGCCCTAAACAAGACATTTATATCAGCCTCTCTAAGGCTCAGTGGACATTACCGAAAAAGGAAGCAGAAAGATTGTAAGAGTTGGGACACAGGGAGAAGAAACTGTAAAATCCGTCTGGAAAATATACAACCATTGTCATCTCAAACTCTCAACCACGACACATGGCTGCAAGAGAATATACACATCAATAGCCATAAGAAAATGGAAGAGACACTCAGGGTCCCCCGACTCCTCAATGCTGAGCTATTTCCTGTGGACAGATTCAGGGAAAGGGGAAGCCATTGCCTTCAGTGGTATATCCCTTGGTGATTCCATCAGGCTTCAATAGATAGTGGTAATCTAATAGTCACAGAGATGTCCCCTGTTACACAAAAGAGGTCACATGACAAAAATCAAACATCTTTAATCTGGAAAAAGAACAGATAGTGGAGAGAGATGATTCGGGAGGAATGGAGGAAGATGAGAGAGGAAGGAATGGAGGAAGATGAGAGAAGAAGGGCTAGAGGGAGATGAGGGAGGAAAGGATGGAGGGAGATGAGTGAGGGAGGGAGATGAGAGGGGGGAGGGAGGGAGATGAGGGAGGAAAAGATGGAGGGAGATGAGGGAGGGAGGGAGGGAGGGAAGGAGGGAGGGAGGGAGGGAGATGAGAGGGGGGATGGAGGGAGGTGAGAGAGGGAGGGAGGGAGGGAGGGAGGGAGGGAGGGAGGGAGGGAGAGGAGCGAGAGGGTGATAGTGATCAAAACATTATGTCAAAAATTTACTTAATGTATGTGAGAGAGAGACTGATAGAGAGAGAAAGAGAAGAGAGGAGGAGGGAGGGAGGGAGGGAGGGAGGGAATTTGGAGGGAAAATGAACAAAAAAGAGTAAAATGTGAGTTTAATCTTTGTGGTCTTCCTCCAAGAAAAGAATCCCAGTCTAAACGTGAGACAAATATTATAGAAAGTAGCTGTAGCATTCTATAAGACACTTGATTAGGCTTCAAAACTATAGGAAAAACAAGGAAGTACATGGAACTCTGTCACAGCGGAAAGGAACCAGAGGAGACATGCTGGCTACATGCAATGTGATATCTTAGATGAGATCTTGAAACAAAAAAGAAATATTAGGGAAAAGCTAAGGTACCTGGATAAATCAGAGCTGTCTCTTCACGGTAGTGAGTCTATCTATATTAGTTAACTCATTGTGACAAATGTGTCATGCTAAATGTAGTGATTTAAATGAGAATGACCTCCATAGGCTCACGTATTTGAATTTTTGGTTCCCAGTTGGTGGACTGTGTTGTGGGGTATTTGTACACTGTGTGAAGGTGTATTGCTGTGAGTGGTGTAATAAAAAGCTGAACAGCCAATAACTAGGCAGGAGGTATAGGTGGGACTTCTGGGCAGAGAGAGAACTCTGGGAAGAAGAAGGCAGATTTGCCAGCCAGACGCAGAGGAAGCAGCATGAGCAGTACCAAGAGATGAGAATATGAGCCATGTGACAGGATGCAGATTAAAATAAATACAAATTAAAATAAAATAAATATAAGTTACAAGAGCTAGTGGGACAAGCCTAAGCTAAGGCTGAGCTTTCATAACTAATAAGAAGCCTTGGTGTCATTATTTGGGAACTCGCTGGAGGGTCAGAAAAAGAGTCATTGCAGTATGTGACTGGAGGTGTGTCTTGCTCTAGATCAGTCTCAGCTCTCTTCCACTCAAGTATTACAGTTGCTGCATGAATATTCTTAATAATGCAATTTTACCCTGCTTCCTTCTTGGGGATCAGATGTAAGCACCATGCCTGCCTATCAGCCAACATACTCCTGGCCATGATGATCATGGACTAGCTCTATGAAACTGTAAGCAGGCCACCAATCAAATGGTTTCTTTTATATGTTGCCTGGTCATGGTATCTCTTCACAGCAGTAGAACAGTAACAAAGACACTAATATAAGGCCTTAACACAGACAAAATGAGGTCAAGTAGATGGAAACTCTCCATATTACCCTCACAAGATGTCTGTCAGTAGTCATTCCAGATTACTTAAAAAATATAGCCTAACTCTAAAAACTTCAAAAACTACCACATGAATTTAGAGTTTCTCCCTAATGTGAACCACACTCACCATTAATTTTTAAAATACACTAAAATTGCATGCTATATAGAATAATTCTGCTTGGTAAGTAATTAAAACCAGAATTAAGATGCTTGAAGTACACAACACCTCTCCTGCTTCCTTGGTCGATAGGCTGGCTTTCTTCATTGGGCTTTTCTCATAAATAGAAGAGGGAAATTGTTCAGCGCTTAACACAGGAATATAAGCTCTTCCTCTTCATATCCTTCTCATTAAATGTAGACATCCATGATTGTAGACTTTTGAAGGCTGAAGTCTATAGTTGCTGCCTCTAGGGTCAGACAGATCTCAGTTTAACCCTCACTGCATCTGTTCCACTGGATGAATCATTTACTATTTCGCATCTGTTTTTCCAGTTTTAGAACAGAGGCAGTAATTTAACTCACTTCATGGTTTCAATGTGTGATTTACATGAGAAACTATGTGGGAATCATTTCACACAGGACTTAACACATAACTCTCAAGGAAAATGTTAGCAATAGTTTTCTCATTCAACTTCTAAAATTTATTATACAAAGAGGTTTGTGATGATATTTCCACACATGCACATGATTTACTTTCATCATGTCCATCCCTACTATTGCTCTTTCTTATCTCCCTTTTACTTTTTCTCTTTCTGTATCCCTAATTATTCACCTTCATTTCATGTTTTTTTTCCTTAGCTCTTGCATAAGAAAGGAAACATATACTTCTTTTTATAGGACTAACTTATTTCACATACCATAATGATCTCCAGTTAATGTCCATGAACTCCATCTTCACTTTTAGTCATTAGAGCTCTTTACCAAATGCTTCTGCTCCTACTCCTTTCTGTTCCAGGACATGGTAAATTTCACTTTCTGGTGCTTTCATGGGGGGAGGTAGGAGGGTAGAAAATATGACTCATTCTGTCTAAAAGATGTGAGACCAAGTGATGCGTGTTAATTCTAGGACAATAGGAAACTCTACAGTCCTCTCTATTGCAACAGGCAAGTTTAAGGAGACAGCTAGACATTCCATCAGTGTCCGGCACTGAGCAGCACCAGTGAGCAGGACTCTGATGTTGGTCTGCAATGACATAATGCCTCTTAGGGGCTGAGATGACTTGGTGGTATGGTGACATTTTATTTGTGCTGAAATGTGGTTTTATTTGTATGTTAATAAGTAAAGTTTGCCTGGAGATCAGAGGTCATAGCGAGCCAGGAACAGTAGTCAGGCAGTGGTAGACCACGCCCTTAATCCCGATCACATGGCAGGCAGTCTCTGCATGGTCAAGGACACAGCCAAGGTGGTGACACGAACCTTTAATCCCAGAACCAACCATAGAGACCTGGAGGTCTGCATAAACAGGCAGTGACAAGGAAGTCATGTGGTTGGGTTTAGAGCCAATGAGAAGGCAAAACAGAAAGGCAATAAAAACACAAGACAGGCAGGAAGAAATACTCTCTGGGGAAGCGAGATAAGGTAGCCATGACTCTCTGATCTCTTTAGCTATTTACCTCTGTATTTGGCTCTGTGTTTCTTATTTACTAAGACTGTTTAGAATTTCTTCTACATAGTGGTTAAGAATGCTCAAACTGAGCCTGGCGGTGGTGGCGGTGGTGGCGCACGCCTTTAATCCCAGCACTCGGGAGGCAGAGCCAGGCGGATCTCTGTGAGTTCGAGGCCAGTCTGGGCTACCAAGTGAGTCCCAGGAAAGGCGCAAAGCTACACAGAGAAACCCTGGCGGTGGTGGTGGCGCACGCCTTTAATCCCAGCACTCGGGAGGCAGAGCCAGGCGGATCTCTGTGAGTTCGAGGCCAGTCTGGGCTACCAAGTGAGTCCCAGGAAAGGCGCAAAGCTACACAGAGAAACCCTGTCTCGAAAAACCAAAAAAAAAAAAAAAAAAAAAAAAAAAAAAAAAAAAAAGAATGCTCAAACTGAAAGCAAGAGACTGGAGTTCAAATCCCAGGACCCACATAAAGAGCCAGTTTTGTCTGTGCACGTCTGTAACCACAGCATTGGGATCGGGAGGCAAGTGGATTCCAAGAGCTCACGGTGGCTGAAATGGCAAGGGTTCAGTTCCCAGCACCCATGTCAGGAGGCTCACAGGAAAATTTGATGCCCCTAGCCTCTGCAGCTGCACTCATGGGCACACTCACAGACATAGACAGACACACACAGAGACAGGCACACACATACACACAATTAAAATAAAAAAAGACCTGAAATACTTTTTATTTTAAAAAAGGAAATGTTTCAATTGCTAAGCTACTGAGATCTGAAAAGTATAATCTAGTCAATAGTACCTGATATCATTGATCTTAATATTATACCATATAATTCAAATTAATATACCATGTTGAAACAGTGGTTCTGTTAATAGAATGTCTAAAAATATCTCTAAGAATGCTCAGTACATGTATAAGAAATAGTGACAAATTCAGATAAAAATTTCAAAATTATTCCAATACTATAAAAGATATTCTTATCTAATGAGATTTTCTATGCTGCTAGTTTTCTTTACTCAAATATCCTATTAAATATAATTTAATATGTATAGTTTTTTCAAAGCATAGTGAATAATCAATTATAGGATCACTAAAGCCTTTTAATTCTATTTGTTTAATATTTGAGTATGCCTCACCAGTGACCACTCTTTTGTTTAGTAATTCAGTCATTTTGTTTAATAAGTCATAGTCAGTTCTTACAAACCCAAGGAAAGAGGGAAGTTCTGTTTGGATAACACAAACTTCCTAAGGTCTTATTTAAGAAAGAGTGCATCCCTCTGTTGTCTGTAATTTCAAGCATCTAACAAAGTCCATAAAAAGCCAATCCAGCTTATAATTCCCAAGCCATGTGACAAATGGCACCATCTATAGGGCTCTTTTCTTCTTTCTGTATTCTTTCATTTAATGCTCAAAACAAAAATCTCATGGCATAGGCAAAGTAGAAAATACTTTAGAGAGAAAAGCATGAAGTTGAGATGAAATAACTGATTTTCAGAAGGTCACATACCACAACTACCACAGCAGAACTACCGAGATCCTGAGTCATCTACTCCATGCCTCCCCACAAGCTGTTCTGCTTCTGATCAAGAATGCTGTCTGAGACATGGCTTCTGAGTTACTGGTAAAGTAGAATGCTGAGGTTTAAGGGAGCAGAGATTTGAAAGGTATGTGTCAACAAGGAAATGCCTTTTACAATATAGTTTGTTCTTTAAAATGTAACTTCTCAGTCCTCTATAATATTTCACACATATTTCTCATGTGAATGTAACCTGAGAATCTCCATGAAGCAAACAAGTGGTCAGCTGATACATGAACACTTACAGTTTCACAGATCACATAATTAGCATATTCTCCACCTTCCTGCATTATCTCAGAGAACACACTTGAAGCCATGATTATAATATCCCACTTGTCTTGTATTTCAGATACTGCCCTATCCGATGGAACACTTCTTGGTTTTACTTTGAAATGAAGTACCTAGAGTCTTTGGGTGGCCTAAAGGTGCCTCCACAGGAGCAAATGGTAACAAACGAATGAGTGAACAAAAAAGATATCAGTAAACAGCAGGAGCAGGTCAGGTGCATGGCTTCACAGTAAGTAAATTGTAGGTGAGTAACTCATACCTGCATTCTAACTGTCCATTTTTTCCAAAGGTACTTCTGCTAAACACTAGATCACCACTACATTTAAAAAGTTCAAACAGCACGTTCAGATTTGAAACTATAGGTCTCATTTATTTCTACTTTCTCAGCTGGCAAACATGAAAAGCTCCCAAGCAGTAAAAGATGAAGAAATAACTTACAGTGGATGGAAAATGTTAGGAAAGCACAGGCTAGACAATTCTATGAGTCACTTTTGAGATAACTAACGGGATAGGGATTCCAGTCCACTCATTAAAGTGTGGGTTGAAACGTTGCTTTATTTTTCAAGAATTTCCATGGGAGGCACTTGGAGAGAAAAACAGGAGGTAGTCATACTCAACTGCAGCCAGGAAAGGACCTTTGAGAGCAGCGAGATGTTGGCACAAGGAGAAGAGACTCTACAGCACAGATAGAGTTCCAGTCTTCCACGATTTTTAGAAGGCTTTATGGCACTATTTCAACAGTAAACTGCAGTCTTCAAAAGCTTACCTTAAGTGAATAAATGCTGCTTATAAGTCACTTTTCATTTTCTTCTAGGTTCATAAATAAAGCACGAGTTTGTCTAAAATTTAAGTATTAGAAGTGTCTATTTCTTGCAAAGGAAAAAAATTCTAAAATAGAAAATAGTGTTAGATTCACAGTTTTCTTTGTAAGAAGAAATTATTAACTATTATTATTTCAAAAATGAACTTTAAAAAGAATGCTTACCTTTCAGATATTAAGTTAGGATAATACCAAGATATGTATTACTTGCCTCATGGGAAAATATGTTTTACACTCTCCAAACAATCTTCCCAAATTAGACAAATGTCGACTATATCTGGTGAGGACAAATGGTACAAAGAAGACATCACAAGTCCTGGTTCTTTCACACGCTAAAGTTGTGACACCTCTAAGAAGATGAGAAAATAATAGCATCTAATGCTGGGCATGATGTGATAGGAACATGCAAACAATCCGTGTTAAATTACAGTGTGTGCAGAACCAGCTACAGAAACATTCTGGTTAACTTCGAAGACTTCAGATTGACATAGTCTACTCATTTGGTCCCTTTACTTCAGACAAATATTTTACTTGAGTTTTGTCAATTAAGCAACAAAATCCACTAATTTCAGTTTTTCTTTTTTAATTTTAAATGTATCTTTTACTTAAGACTTTCTCAAATGTTTGAAAGATGTGAACATAAGGTTATATTTTCACTTGTTTTGAAGCCAAATTATTTAATGATTTCCAACACAGGATATAACATACCCCAAGAGACAGATCAAGAACAGATCAACAAAACTCAACAACATCAGTGTGGGGAGAAAGATCAGAAAGGAAAGCATGCCCCCTGCTGTTTATGGAGTGACACTGGCCAACAGTACTTAATCTGAATGCATGAGTCTGGAACATACAAGAGGATGAATGCTTTCTCTGAGTCCCTACATCCTACTTGCACCATGTGGCAACATGCCTGTGACCAAAAGTACATAACTGAATTAGTACAGACAGTTCTAACTTCTGTCTTTCTCTGCACATTACAGAGGTTTGAACTTGTGTGTCTTGTATTTGATCTCTGAAGCATCTGGATGATATGTGTCCATAAATATGATTGTGTAATTATTAAAGAGTTTTGTATGCTCTATTTGGCAAGCAGTGATGATTGCCTGGTGACAGAGCAAAAAGAATCATCTGAAGAAATTTCTTCATTACGTCTGCCTTTTGCCTAAAAGAGAAACAAGTGTAAATGGCACTCGACCTTGTGAGAAGACAAGCACTTATAAATTGCTTATTGATGGTTTCATAGACTTCTGAAAAGTTCACACTATTCAACAAATATTTTATAATAATTGGCAAGTGAATTTTACACACGACTGTTGGTCCAGGGTACAGGCGTGATTGGGGCTCTTGATTTACATCACCTGCTGCAAATCTTATCTGTGTGAGCAGGTGTATGAGCTTGGACTATCTGCTCAGTTTTTATGTCTGCTCTTCCTCATCCACAAATTAGGATCACACTTACAGTTACCTAACTAGGCTGCATAAGATTTAATATAGAGATAATGGCATTTAATACAAGTGACTAAAAGTATAAATACTATATATTATTATTATTATTTCTTTAGAATTTGTTACAATGACTTTTGAGGAACGAAGTTCTCATAATGAAATATTTTAAAATATATTAGAGTGTCCAGTAACAATTAAGAAATAAATATCTGGGTCTGAAGAGGTGGCTCTGAGGTTAAGAGCACTTGCTGCTCTGCTCTTCCAGAGGACAGGTGGTGGATTTCCAGTTCTCTCATGGCAGCTCATGCCATCTGTAAATCCAATTCCACGGTATCTGATGCCCTCTTCTGGCTTCTATTGACACTACACACATGTGGTGCACAACTATACATCCAGGCCAAACACCCACTATTTAAAATAAAGATAAATCTTTTAGAAAGAGATATTCTCAAAATAGAAAAGAAGATATAAGTAGCTGTTTGTAGAAAACAGCACAACTCAGTCAACATATACAAAAGTATGTTTTTAAGTACCTGGACAAGGCAAACTTTACTCTTGATCAAGATGGTACACTTGAAAGCGAGATCGGAGAGGCAGGAAGTGCATTTGGTTTTATTCTAGCTCTAGCTGTGTTTTTGCCTCATTAGCTATGGTCCAAACTCACAGTCTTATTCAACTGGCTACTCTGAAAATAATTGGAGCACAGAAAGTGAAGGAGGAAAGGGAAAGGGTCACTGCTCACGTCATCAAGCTCCTCGAATACAGCCATGGGCTTTTCTGTAAACAAAGGTTTTACTGGGTAGGGGGTTAAAATACTTTCATGCAAATGTTACAAGGTGGAGGGAGATAAAAAGATTTTAATTCCTTGTCCTACACACATGTTTTATAGTATTTGATAGAAAGAAAATTATATTTGATATTTCTCACAAACATCTCTTTAAAAAAAACACTCTTTCAAGTTCATTAAGGTATTGGCCCTCTTTTTCTGTTCTGTCTTGGAGTAAGAAACTGCAATAGGGAAGGATTACCCTTCAGTAATAGTTGACTCAATTATCCTGAGATAGGCCCCCAATACAAAGAATTAATTAGTCCATCTATTTCGTTAGCACAGCGTAAGGTGATCCCAACTTCCTAGGAATGGTTCCTTGGCCAGGAGAGTGATTAGACTTCATTGGAATGTTAAGACTGTGCCCAGGCCAGAGATTCCATTTTCTTGACCAAGAGGCATTTTCTCTTCAAAGGCCTTTGTTGCTACTTCAACATTCTACCTACCTAAAAACCCTGATCACTTAGGAACTAGATGAGATATCAGGCTTCCTAAAACACGTTTAGCATCTTTAGCCTTTGGCAGGGTTGAAACTGTTAGGAATCCCAAGGACATATCTAGCTTTTAGACAAGAACAAAACTGGTTACTTTTCTTTGGGGGTCTTTGTAGCATAAGCTGCCTAGCCAGGTTCTACCTCATCCCCCCTCCCTTATCATCCCTCATTCCTCTGAAGAGACAATCCTGACATTATGAGATTGGGGCAATGATCCCCTGGCTTCTCCTAGGTGAATGTAGAATGCTGGGTGTGGTAGTATTGCAGTACCCCTCCAGAGGGCCTGTCATATGTATGAAGGAAACGAAGCCTTTGTCTGAGGAGGATTTTAAAACGTCCAAATCAAACTCCATTAGAATTTTTTTTAAATGAAAGATTTATTTATTTATTAGGTATACAGCATGTATGACTGCAGGCCAGAAGAGGGCACCAGATGTCATTATGGATGGTTGTGAGCCACCATGTGGTTGCTGGGAATTGAACTCAGGACCTCTGGAAGAGCAGTCGGTGCTCTTAACCTCTGAGCCATCTCTCCAGCCCCTAGAATTTCTTGATGGGATCCCAAGAGCCTCCATCTTTTGGAGTCTTTGTTTTCCTTTGACCTCTAAGGTTGACCTCCAGACTGATGAATGTGTTAGATCCAAAGAGGTCTCTGAAATGGCAGTACTAATGACAAAAACAGAAGGAATCCTGGGTAAACAGAAGTGTAAGGTAGGTTTCTGTTTATCAGACATCTTAACTCACCCCTGAAGGTCAACTACGTCAGACAAGAGCATCTAGTTCCTGGTTAATTCAAACAGCCTGTGTCAGCCCAAAGACCCCCACTCTGCTGACTGTCATATGAAATCTTCTGCCCCACTAGTGATAGGCTTGCTGGTTTGATTCCCAATAAGCCTTTCTTTCTACCCATTTAGTGGTCCAGTCTGGTGATGTCACTGTGCCCTCACTTACAGAGCCAACAGTCTGCTTTTGTGCCTTTTAATAGCTATTGCATCAGCAGAAAGTCAGCATAATGCCCATCTCATTTGGCTTCTAGATGGGGAAAGAAGTGTTTATCCATCATTCAAGTTCTTGGGTTAAAACAATAGTGGACTTGTCTCCCTTGGCTGTGGGAAGGTGCTACAGTGAGCCGAGATCAGAAGTCTTATACCTGGGCAACTTCTTTTTATCAGGAAGAAAATCTTAGTGAGATATAGTTGTCGAAATAACATCTCATGTAGACTTACATCTAATGTGAAGGGAGTTCAATCCCTTGTACTGTTACCAATCCTCTTAGGTCTTGTTTATATTTTCCTGATAGACGTTTAAGACTGCAATGGCCAGGATTAACTTTTATTTTTGTACTGTCAAGGTCAGTTAAGGATCTGGTCCTCAGCAATCCCTCAGCCTTGAGAGTAACCTCAAACTCCTCTTGCCTTTCTTTTCCTAGTTATCCATCAGTGTCAGGATAACTTAGCGTGACTGAAGCTTCCCATGGAAGTGCTCAGGAACTCTTTCCTCTTCATTGACTTTCCATTATGAGAGAAGATTTTTGAGAGATGAGCCACAGTCCCTTGGGACCTCATTGACCTTGGAGGTCTGGGGAAAAATAGTCTCTCTTTCAATTTCTCTGACCACATTAGAATAGCCTCCAAATGTGATTATCAAATACCTAGGTCAGTCACACAAGTCTGGTTATTATAATTATTGCATAATATTTTAATAACCAGAAATTTCTAAATCAACTTTGATTAGACATACATTTTAGCCAATCCTTGTAATTGGAATCTTTGTCCTTACGAACTTTAATATCGTAGGTATCATCTCTAAGATTCATCCTCTATGTACCTTATATAATTTCCTCCAAACTTCACAGCTTGCAAAAGCTTTCTAGTCTTTTCTGCTTGGAAAATATCTAACCCTCTTAATCTTCAACCAAAGTTCAGTCTCACCAAAGATCCCCCTGGGGAAACAATGAGTGTATTGGGTTCACTCACTGAGTGTGGGTACACAGGGTTACTGACAGGGATGTGGGTATTCCCAAAGTAGCCAAACCTGGAAGCCTCCACACAAGCTATGGCTTTCCCATAGCTGCATAAGTGATCTTTCTCAGCCTGCACACACTATCTCCCATGCCAAACCACGAGGCCACGTTGATTAGGGCCCAATGCATACAAATGGCTGGAAGAGAAGCTAGATATTCAGAATGAAAATCCAATAACCCTCTTTACCCACTCCTTCTGTGAAAGAATAGAAACAGTCAACAAACCCGATGGTGGCCATCTTTTGTAAGCAAGCAAGGCTGATCTTAGGAAGATAGCAGTTGTTTGGCTTAGAATAGTGCAGCACAATACCACTTCAATAATAATAATAATAACCTGAATATAGGAAACTGCATACATAAAATAATCCAGTAAATTAATATTTCCTAGGGACATACTTGTGGTGGTATTGTGTTCCCCAAAATATTGTACACCCTAATAAACTTATCTTGGGTCAGAGACAGAACAGCTACTAGATACAAAGGCTAGAAAATGGTGGCACTCACAACTTTAATCCTAGCATTCCAGAGGCAGAAATCCATGTGTTCAAGGATACAGCCAAGCATGGTGACTCATGCCTTTAATCCCAGAAAGCCAGCCTTTAATCCCAGGGAGTAATGGTAGAAAGCAGAAAGGTATATAAGGTGTGAGGACCAGAAACTAGAAGCATTTGGCTGGTTAAGCTTCAGGCTTTCGAGCAGCAGTTCAGCTGAGAGCCATTTGGATGAGGACTCAGAAGTTTCCAGTCTGAGGAAACAAGACCAGCTGAGAAGTTGGCCAGGTGAGGTTAGCTGTGGCTTGTTCTGTCTCTCTGATCTTCCAGTGTTCACCCCAATACTTGGCCCTGGGTTTGTTTTATTAATAAGACTCTTTAGATTCATGCTACACAAACTGTTAAGCTAAATCTTATTTTAAAAAAATACCACAAGGCAGTTTTTATGTAGACCATGGAGTCACTACCCATAACCTTGCATTAGGTTTTGAATGAGTATATGTAGAAGACACAAAGCAGCAGAAATGTATAGCAAAACATCACCAAATTGATGCTTGCAACATCCAGTAAAACTAGGCTAAGAAATCTGTTAAAACTATGATGCTGGAGTTACTATAGAGAGATGTTTAGGCAGAGGGTCTGCTCTAGCCTTTCCATGGATGAGCATCCCATTAGATGTTTTTACTACAGGCATCTTTATCTCATGAGATAAATATCAATATACACAAGAGGTGCTGTTCTTTATAAAGCTGCATCCATGGTTTTACATTCAACAACAGACTGGATGCTGAATCCAGTGACAACTAGCAGGACCAAAAGCACCAATCTTCCTCAGTTCCTTATAACCCTTACAAATTTGTTTACATAACTCATCGTCTTTTGGGTTGTGCACTGAGAACAGGGATTAACAGACTGAATATATGAGTTAGAGTACCTCACCAAACAGAACATTTGAATCTGAAGAGTCACCTTCTGATGTCTTCATCAAAAATGAGTGGCAGTCAGTACCCAGGATAAAGGACGGCCAAGCCAACAGAAGTATCTGTCTTCACAAATATTCATACCGAGACCCTTCCTGGCTAGACTTGGGGTGACCAATACCCACAATCTATTTAAGTACATTTGTAACCAGAGGCAGGCAACCTGAAAAACTTAGTAAGTACCCTCCCTCCTACAAAGACATCAAGTTGTAGGACAATACGATATTTTTTTCTATAAAGACGACTCTTTATCCTCTAGTTCATAATCAGGCCAGGACTGCGTGCAGGAAAGCCTTAGACATTCCTTCCTTAAGGCTCCTGGATGGAAGAGATCCCAATGGGTAAAGATACAGTGAGAGAGAGTCTTCACTGATAGCCACCCATCTGTATGACAAAACTTTATTGAAAGATATTCCACATCCTTGTCTCCTTCTCCTAAATGTCCACTGGAGTTCATAGTTCTTATTCCTTTTCTCATGAGGAAACATGAGAAATGGAGATCTATCTGGTAAACTACTTTACTATTTATACAAATAATGTATCTGCATGGCCCTACCACAGCCAGAATCTATGCTGATATCCAGGATTCCTGCTACCATTGAAGGCTGAGCAGACGCTCAGGATCTGGGCTGCCTCCTAGGAACATGTTGGTGCTCGAAGGCCATGCTGCCACTGGGGCCATGCCAATCTAGGTGACCTGTGATACCAGCTAGGGCCATAATGACATTTGAGCCCAAGCTGCTGCCAAGGACCGTGTCTGGGTCCATGGTCCTACCACAGCCTGGGTCTGTGTTGATGTCCATGGCCAATGTTGCCACCAAAGACTACACAGATGCCCAGGATCTAGTCCACCAACTAGGCCGTGTTGGTGCCTGAGGGCCGTGCCACTGCCAGGGACATACAGACCTGAATGGCATGCACTGCCACTCAGTGCCATGGCATCATATGAGCCTGAGCTATGGCAGGGGCCATGTCTGGGTCCATGGTCCCACTACAACCAATGCCTGTGTTGATGTTGGAGGCTCCTGTCACCATCAAGGGCCATGTAGATGCCCAGGACCTGGGCCACCACCTGAGGCCATGCTGGTGTTCAAGGGCCATGTTACCACTGGGTTCATGCCAATCTGAGTGACCTGCAACCACCAACTGGGGCCATGGTGACATCCAGGCTGCTGACAAGGACCATGTCTGGGTCTGTGATCCAACCACAGCTGGGGTCTGTGTTGATATCCATAGTCCATGTTGCTACCAAGGGCCACATGGATGTCCAGGGTCTGAGCCACCACCTAGGGCCATGTTAGTGTCTAAGGGCCATGCTGTTGCTGGGGCCATATAGATCTGAGTGGCCTGTGCTGCCACCCAGGGCCATAGTGTTCTCCAGTCCTGGGCTGCTACCAAGGGCCATGTCTCGGTCTGTTACTCTGCTGCAGCCATGGTCTGTGTTGATGTCCCTGGCCCCTGTTACCACCAATGACAGTGAGGATAGGGCTGCACAGAGTTGGCTGCTCCTCACTGGCTACAGTACTAGGGAGAACTGGCTCTGACCCTCACCAGCTGCAGCACTCAGGAGAGCTGCTGAGGGCCGTGGGAGTATACAGCAGATGACAGCTAGTGTTCGACAGCAGATGTGCAACTCCCTGATGAGGAGCCCCACCTGGTAAAGCCATGGGGTCATTGGCTGTGGAAACTGCTTGTTTTCTGCCTGTAACTTTCTCAGGTGCCACTGCAATGCCTCCCTAATAAGAGCAGCTGTGGGGTGCTTTCCATAGCCCTAAATGATTTCTATTTAAGCTATATGATTCTAATGTATAAAAATAGTACCAGAATATTCTTCTTTACTGACACAGGAAAGTAACACTATTCTCAGTCTCAAAGACAGCATTTTACACTTTTTGCAAAGACCTTAGAACTAGTCCAAAACAGACTAAGCTGCCCCTGCAGAATATACACAAAGACTAATCCCCAGGTCTTGTCTATTGCTAAATCAAAGCCAGGCTGTTTACATCAAGACATAGTCCTTGCAGTAGCTCCCTTTCTGCACCTACCCTGACCACTCAAGGTTCAGCCAATTGTTTAATGTCTGGGACCCCTCACCAACTTAGAGCTATGTGCATGGGTCAGTGTGACATTACTAGCCTGAGAGAAACTACATGACTTATCCTGTGTTTTGAGAATGGGTAGGGCTCCGAAAATGTAACTTATAATTGTCCAGGTTTTGGCTGTGGAACAGAGCAGGAGTGATGTAGAGAAAGGGGATGATGAGGACCAGCAAAGGAGAGCAGGGCAGCAGAGGTGGAGAGAGAGAGAGAGAGAGAGAGAGAGAGAGAGAGAGAGAGAGAGAGAGAGAGAGCAGAGGAAGGATGGAGAGAGAGAGATGTGAGGCAGTGAAAGGGAATTAGAGAAGCTGCTGAATAGAGAATAAGAAGGGATGAAGAGCTAATTAGGAAGCTGTGAAGAGAGATTTTTTTCAAAGAGATTTTTCAAGATGAAGTAAGGAGAAGGTTACCATCAGAAAGCGTCTGCGGTTCTTTATTTTCCCCTCAGATAGACAAGGTCTAGCCCTCAGGTAAGAATTTTTCCTAAACCCTCGCTCCTCTGAGGTCTTCTTTTTGCTACTCCAGAGCAGACTGGAGCTGGTCTCTCGGTCTGTGATAGAGAACAGGCCCCTCACCTCGCCTGGGCAGCACAGTAGAGCTGACCCTGTTGGCAGGAGCAGAGGTGAGCCGGCCCTGAGGGTGTGAGAGCAGGAGAACCGGCCCTGCTCCTTGCTGGCTGCTTCCCTGGGTGAGCTAGCTGGGGCAGTGGTGACGATGAGGGAAAGCTGGCAGGCTGACCACCCCAGCTACCACCCAGCCCCAGAACCAGGGCTATAAATTAGCCCACCCCAGCATCCACCTTATCTGTAAGCTGCTGGAGCATGTGAAGGGGCCAGACCTGCAGATCCAAAACTGTAGGATCTCGACAACACAGGACAACAGGATAGGCAAGAAGAGCCCCAGTGAGGACCCAGTATCAATAGTGCAGCAGAAGCCAGAGGCCTCGTACCAAACCAATGGCTCATTGCCTCGTACCAAACCAATGGCTCATTGCCATAAACACGAGTAAAGATGTATAGACTAAGGGAATACTATGTGATACACTGGCCCACACTTCAGCTCCATGGGAAGATTTTGTTGTTGTTTTTGTTTTTCTTTTAAATTTTATTTTGGGAGGAAGGTTGCAAAGGCAGAGGATGGATACATATGGGAAGTGAGGGGGATCAGGATGCATGACATGAAATCTACAAAGAATCAATAAAAAGTTTTAAAAAATAAATAATACATGTGATATAAATAGAATACCTAATGAAGAATGGCCTGAATATCTGCACTGGATCATGAGAAGGACAATCTGTTTGGATTCCCTGCTCCTAAAGATGTGACTCTTTTAATACTTGTGAACTTACTGAATTATCTCTGTATTTTATCTGGCTAATTTTAACGTGTTTGTGCTGGATCTTCATCCATCAAAACTCCTGGAATACATATATTGAACCTCATATGCCAAAGAAATCAGTAAACTTTGAATGACCCTAAGTTAGGTGGAGGTTGGCTCCTTTGTGGGTTAAACTCTCAATATTTCCTTTAAACATTCCCTTTGACCCTTTCTCTCAAAAAGGTATAAACTATTGATCCCTATTACTTTTCTTGATCTAGATAGGAGGCAAGCAGTAATGGTAAAGTCTCCTTTTTAAAGTTAATTTTCTGATAGAATCCCTCTTCTCTCCTTTGACTGGACTCCTGGAGCTATGCCTGGTATTTCGCTGTGGATCTCTGCATCTGCCTCCATCAGTCACTGGAGAAAAGCTTCGTGATGACAGTTAGGGTACTCACCGATCTGATCACTGGGGTAAGCCAGCTCAGTTCAGGCACACTCTCCACTATTTCTAGTAGTCCAAGCTGGGGTCATCCTTGGGGATTCCTGCGAACTTCCCTAGCCCTGGGTTTCTCTCTATCCCCATGATGTCTCCCTCTATCATGGTATCTCTTTCATTGCTTTCTCACTCCATCCCTATTCCAGCTTGACCATCCCATTCCCTTGTGTTCTCACCCCCTATCCCCTACTCTCCATTGCCCACCCCTCATCCCCAGTTTACTCATGGAAATATAATCTATTTCCCCTTCCCAAGATGAACCATGTATCCCTCTTTGGGTCCTCCTTGTTAGCCAGCTTCTCTGGAGCTGTGGGTTGCAGTCTGGTTATCCTTTGTTTTACATCTAGTATCCACTTATGAGTAAGTACATAACATGTTTGTCCTTCTGAGTTTGGGTTATCTTACTCAGGATGATATTTTCTAGAAGAGGGATTCTATGAGCAAGTACAACAAGATCATGATGGGGAAACCTGCAGAGATGACCAAACCAAACTAGTGGGAACTCATGAAAGTTGGATCAATAGCTGTAGAGCCTACATGGGACTGGGCTAGGCCCTCTGCATGGCAAGACAGTTGTGTAGCCTGATCTGCTTGGGGGGCTCCCTGGCGGTAGAATCAGAATCCACCCCTGGTGCATAAGGGGCCTTTTTGGAGCCCACTAACTATGATAGGACACCTTGTGCAGCCTTGAGGCAGGGGGAGGGCTTGGACTTGCCTCTGCTGGATGTGCCTCCCCATGGGAGGCCTAGCCTTCTTGTGGGGAGGAGTGGGGAGCAGGCTAGGAGGGGAAGGCTGGGGGGGTGGGAGGAGGGAAGAGGGGTACCTTTGATTGATGTGTAAAATTAATGGAAAATTTTTCTTAATTAAAAAAAGAAATCTCAAGAACACATGCTGAAATAATCAAACACTCAAAAAAAATAAACTTAATTTTCTGTAAGTCACTCTGCCTGGCTTAGAAATGCCGTATTGTAATTTTCCATATACAATCATGAATTATGTATACATATTTTAAAGCAATGGTTCTCAACCTTCCTAATGCTGTGATCCTCTAATATAGTTCCTCATGTTGTGGTGACTCCAAACATAAAATTATTTCGTTGCTACTTCATAACTATAATATTGGTACTGTTATAAATCATCATAATGTAAATATCTGATATATGACCCCTCCCCAAGGGGTCATGAACACAGGTTGAGAACCATTGGTTTAGAGACACAAAAACAGAAAATATCTAAAATACCTTAAAGATAATATGAGAATGTTCTTTTTCCTTAGCCTGCTTATGTCACAGCAACTAGAGAATGAAAACAAAAGCATATTCCCAAAGTAAAGTTCCCGGGGCATGATGGGGCAGAAAAAAAGAGTGGGCAGCAAGCATGGAGCAAAGGAGTCTCAAGCATCTTAGAGAAACACAGGCTTGGGTATTCCAGACATTAGCACTGAGCACATCCTACATCTCCAGCCTCCCACCCAAGAAAACTGATGCCCACTGGCAGCAGCTTGCTAGCACCTGGAAATCTGTTCTTTCGGTTCTCCTTGGGATCTGTGTTTTCCCAAGACATGGCTCTAGGCTGATCATTTTCATGAGCCTTCCAAGTCTAGCCATGTTCCAGTGCCAGCTTCCTTTGATACCTGGCAAGTATTGGAGGCACATGGCTGGGAATACTCTCTAGAAACCAAATATATCATGTAAAGCAATGTGTAGAAGTCAAACAAAACAAACGCCATGGAGATACAGTGTTACTCCCTAAGTATAACAGAGAAGAAGTAAAGCCCTAAAGTAAAACGTCACCAAGAAGTTTATGGGTGCCACCAATTTGGTTCATGCCATGTAATTACATTAACCAAGATAGTAGCAAAGTCACATGGCTTTCACCATCACTATGATGTCATTAGCAAAGATAGTGGCCAAATCGTATAGTTGCCTCCATTCCCCACTCCCTTTGGTTTTTTAAGACAAGGCTTCTTTGTGTAGCCTTGGCTGTCCTGGAACTAGCTCTGTATACCAGGCTGACCTCAAATTCATAGAGATCAATCTGCCTCTGCCTCCCAAGTGCTGGAATTAAAGGTGTGCACTTGGAAGGAAGTAGTGTGATACAGTGTCCCTCCCATTTAGAACTGAAGGATCCATAATTTCTTATTTTCTGCCCATCAACCAATTATGGATCCCTGCACTAATCACCATCTGCTGCAAATAAACACTTATTAGATGAAGGCAGAGATATGTGTTGGTCTATAGGTGTAATGATAAGTTGTTAGGAGTCAATTAGTACTATGTCCATTTAACAGAATAATAGTACTTAGTTCTTCACTAGAGCCTAGTAGAGGGCCTCTCTAGCCACAGGCTCCTGTCCTAATAATGGTGTCAAGTATAGGTTTCATCTTGTAGAGTAGACCTTAAACCCAATCAGAAATTTGAATTTGACTGGTTACTCTCATGGTGTTAATGTCATTATTACACAGAGAATATGCCTTTATAGGTTGGCCACTCATTATTGTAGTTCTCAGGGTTCACAGCTGGGTATCACTGATGATTACATTTCTCTTTCAGTATCATGTAAAGCACTTTCCACAACCTTAGAAGCTAGCCAATATGGATAAAGCTTCCAGCTCAGAACCAACTTGATTCCCCCAGATTCTGTGACTCGAGTGTATGCTGTCTTTAACAACAGGATCTTACTGTTGAGTTCTGGAGGGTAACCAAGAGCAACGGTAATAGCATATAATGTTTGGGGGTCTATACTACCTCACTGTCCAACAACTTTAAAAGATGTAACCCATTTTCTGGTACCGCACTTTTTATTTGTTATATTACAGTGTCTAGTTGGAACATTTTAAAAAAATTTTTCCATTTAAACTCTTTTTATATGTGTGTATGTATATATTTTAGGAAGCTTCTACAGTAGTAGGTTTCCATATGACATTTTCAAAATGTCTTTCATGTTTCTCTTTCCACACATCCTCACCAGCATTTTTTGTCATTATTTATTTATTATAGACATTCTGATTGAGGTAAGATGGAATCTCAAAGTAATTTTAATTTTTCTGAGAGATAAAAATGTTGAACTTTTTTATTAATTAACATTTTTATTTATTTTACATCCCAACTGCAATTTTCCTTCACTCCTCTCCTTCCATCTCGCCCCCACCTCCTCTCTCCCCCCAGTCCACTCCTCCTCTGCTGGATGGAAGCATAGACCCACTGTTTCACAGAGTCAGCTGCTGTGGGATGTTCTGTATGTCAAATGTGTTGCTCTGATTGGTTAGTAAATAAAACACTGATTGGCCAGTAGCCAGGCAGGAAGGATAGGCGGGACAAGCAGAGAAGAGAATTCTGGGAAGTGGAAGGCTGAGTCAGAGAGACACTGCCAGCCACCGCCATGACAAGCCGCATGTGAAGATCCTGGTAAGCCACAAGCCACGTGGCAAGGTATAGATTTATAGAAATGGATTAATTTAAGCTGCAAGAACAGTTAGCAAGAAGCCTGCCACGGCCATACAGTTTGTAACCAATATAAGTCTCTGTGTTTACTTGGTCGAGTATGAGCGGCTGTGGGACTGGCGGGTGAGAGAGATTTGCTCTGACCGTGGGCCAGGCAGGAAAACTCTAGCTACAGTCAGCGATGAGCATGGTTCCCTTAGAGCTGGCGGTAAACGTAGTTCCGCCATGTTGGAAAGCTGAGGTGGGTGGAGCCAGCAGGCAAAGCTGCCATTTCAGTCCTAGTCACATTGCAGTTTAAAGCAATAGATTCACAATAAGACAGATTCAGATGGAATAAGACTTCAAATGGTTTACAGTGTGTATAAAAATGTATGTAAGTTTGGAAGAGAGAAAAAAATGAATATAGACAGTTATATAAAGAAATAGTTTTAAAAAATAAAGTCTTTAAAGAGACAGTAAAAGTAATATAAAAAATAAGCCATGTAAAGATCAAAATCACACAGAGAGTCTGGATTATATTGTCTTTGGGATTTTTAACTGCAGAGAGACATTTGATTATAAAACCTGCTGAGTTAAATCAATGTGTAAGTTTTTAAAGGTATCTTGATTTCAAAATTTATGTCTAAGGATACATTGCTTTAGAAAAAAGGTTCTGCTTTTGTTTCCACAGAAGATAAAAACCTATGGATTTTTTCCAGGCTAATATGGTTTGATCAAGGAAGACCCACTGACAGGCCCAGATGATCCAACATCCAAACAGCTTCAAGGCAACTGGCTCAAAAAATACAACATCACAGACTATTCTAGTCAGGACTTGACCACAATTCTTAATTTTCTCAGGATCCCCATAAGAATACAGTGCCCTTTATCAGCAAGAAGTAGCCTAGAAAACTATGCCCACATTCCCAAAAAAATGCATTATGGATGTTTGTCTTTGTTTAGGTTGTTGGTTACAAATTGTTATTGGTCATAGCCAATATCCTTCTAAAAGAAGAAAGGGGGATATGATATGGAAATATAGGATATAGATATGATAGGATGTAAGGGTGGATTTTTGAACCTCCTTTTAAAGAACAACTTATTTAAAATGTTTTACATTGGTGTAGATTTTAGTTTATTGATACAAATTTAAAGTTAATTTTGTATTACTTTATGTATATTTCTACTCTTGTTTAAGGTATTATGTTTGTGTAACTCATTTAAATTGTAATGGACAATTGAAAAATACAGAATAATAATTAGTCTTCTATGATAGTCAAACTCATAGTCATGTTAAATTTTCTAGGTATACATAGATATAATTCAATTAGGTAGATAATCTTCAAACACTTCAAAGTCCTACAGAATATGGTATTTAAAATGTTTTAAAAACTTAGGCTTTCCTGGAAAATGAGACATGTCTGCTCATGGCAGCATCAATTTACTTCAGAGAGAAATATGGACATCCAAGATACTTCATATAGAGTTTATCTTCTTCTTGGCAAAAATAGCCATTTGGACAAGAAACTGTTCTTGCCTGGACTGCTTGACAAAATGTTGTATCAACTGGATATGCAGGACCCATAGGAAGGTGACCACTGAACTTT
The DNA here is from genome assembly GCF_949786415.1 of Peromyscus eremicus. NCBI lineage: Eukaryota > Metazoa > Chordata > Mammalia > Rodentia > Cricetidae > Peromyscus > Peromyscus eremicus. Next base: position 61,954,264 of record NC_081429.1, on the reverse strand, counting down.
GCAAGGCAAAATGGTCCTTCAGGTTCCTGCTTCACAGAAGAAACTGCCAGATATTCTACAGGACACAGAGAGAAGTAACTCAGAGACTCTAGACCTATAGGCTGAAGATGGACGCCCCAATGTTACAGAGGAACTTTGAATGACTGTCCCAGCAGGCAGCTGTCTCTGTCATTCCAGATTTTTGGAAGTTGCTTACAATGTTCTTCTTGTTTACTTAGGTAATATTATATCCTTCTGTGGTCTTTGGTGTAGTTGAAGACTAGATAGTTATAATTTTCCTTGGTTATGATAAAAGATAAATTAGATATGAAACTTTAGACTCACAGATATAGGATAGATAGAATATTTTCTTTAATTTTTCCAAATACAAATAGACTAGATATTGTAACTGTAATTCTTGCTTGATACTGTACCTTCCTTTTTGTTTAGACAGAAAAGGGGAAATGCCATAGGATAATACTTTTATATACTTGTTTAATAAAATGTTGATTGGCCAGTAGCCAGGCAGGAAGTATAGGCAGGGAGAGCTGACTAAAGGAATGCTGGGAAAGGAAAAGGCAGAGTCAGGAGTCCTCATCCAGACACAGAAGAGGCAAGATGACAAGGAAGAACTGAGAAAAGGTACCAAGCCACATGGCTAAATATAGATAAGAATTAAGGATTAATTTAAGTGCAAGAGTGAGTCAGTAATGAGCCTGAGCTAATGGCCGAGCAGTTATAAATAATATTAAGCCTCTGTGTAATTGTTTTATAGAAGTCTGCTGGACTGTGAGTGAGAGATTTGTCCTGATCACAAGCCAGATGGGACACAGGAAAACATTCAGCTACATTTGACTTTGTGCACTTGAGTATAGCCTTCTCTTTTATGAAGTTTAAAGAAAGTTAAATGCCCTGGCAGATATCTTTATGCTCACTCAGAAAGAAAAAATTGAGAGGTTTAAATTTCACTGCTGTCTCAGGTTCTGTGACTGACTCTGTAATCTTAGCTGCACACTGGCAGGAAACAGAAAGTCTGTTTTGTGCATTTTGCTACACATGCCCTTTTAACAAATATTTATCTATAAGGGCTTAAGAATAAATGACAAAATCCATGTAATTGTAAAATTCATTTTCACTTTACAATTTTTCTTACTTATATTTGAAATTAATTGTATGATTCCTGAACTCATTCCCACAACTTTATTAGGACATTAAATTAAATTTCCACATGATTTTAATAAAAAATATATTCTTTCAGAATAGAGTTTATCTTGTGTCAGAAGTACTTCTGACATATCACACAATGTGGTGGTTAGCCACACTCTCAAAGAAACTCTAGGGAAAATATGACTCACTATACAGGCAAGGTCATTTCTTTTTATATGAACATTTTTTTAATCTGAGTGAATTTTGCTTTAATTATGTAGTACTGAGATTTTTCTGTTGAATTTTTTCCCTCTGGAGAATTAAGCTTCTTGATTTAAAAGAAAAGTTTGTTGTGTAGCTATTTCCTCCTAATTGAAATATTCCCACCTGGAGTGAAAGGGTGGCTTATAAGACTTGGGTAGCTAATGAAACTCAGTGAACTCAGAAAATTCTGGAAAGGTACAGGATTCACAGGATGCTTATGCAGGGTTATCTGAGCAGTAAACAACTATCTGGGGGAAAAGAGATGGCTGATGGGGCCATCTACGAGTTATACAAGGATGTGGCATTCATGATTTGTCATTCGTGATAAGACGAGGAGATAAAGCTGCATTTCAGTCACAAATGCACTCTGTAAGCAACCTCTCACCAATACCCCTATAAAATAACTGCAATAAATTTATCAATTCATCAAGCTAGAGTTGACTGGAACTATTTATTTGGTCTGTTGTTAGTGCCCTACCTATTGTGAATAGACAGTTGAACCCATCTCTCCAAAAGTCACACAATACAGTTAGACAAAACAGGACCCAACAGAACCACACATGAGCTGCGAAGACACAGGTGCCTGGATTATGTAATGGGTGATAAGACATGCAACTTAGGCTGAACAGCCTGAGACTGAGCACTATGTAAACAGCCTCAATGTGGCTACCTTGGCCAATTCACAAAGAAATGGTGTGCCTTCTTGTTGTAGTATAAGTTGTATGCTCCTTTCAATGAGTGATAAGACTTGCAACCAAGGTCAAGCTATCTGAAAGTGTATAATCCTAAGGTGGAATACTAAGGTGGCTGTCTTTCTCTGTGCGTTATGGGATGGCATGCTATTGAGTGTAGTCTGTCAATAAGGAATGAGGATTCCCCCTAAATAGTATATATTGCAGTATAATTTTTGGATGTGGCTGTGGCATCAGTTGTGTGGTCTTGGTTGTGATTGATAAGACATGTAACTGAGACTCAGCTCTTTACCCCCCCCCCAAAAAAAACTTGCCTGTGTAAGGGAGGAATTATAATGAGCAAAAGAGATATAGATTCTACCATTACATTAGCCTCTGATTTGATAGAAAATTTGGAGATGAGAGAAAGGAATGATGGAAGTGTTAGCTTGCTATTCTTACTGAAGGTGAAGAGAGTGAGAGAGAGAGAGAGAGAGAGAGAGAGAGAGAGAGAGAGAGAGAGAGAGAGAGAGAGAGAGAGAAAATAAAATGTAACCCTTCCTGGAATCCAGAGATTTGGAACCAGCAGAAGAAGAGGGAAATGAGAAGGGAAAGTCTGAGGTAGAAATGATAAAAGATACCCCTCAGGTCTAGTCTCTAAAACAGGAAGGGAAATCAAAATCCCTGTTTCAACATTAAATGGGAACCTTAATAATGACCAATTGTGGAAAACCAATGCAATCAGGGAATGTTCTGTTTCTGAACTCCTTGACTTGGAAGAGGCCTGGGTTATCAGGCTGTGGAACATGGGGTGTGCAGCTAAAGTTTTCCTGCCTGACCCACAATCAGGACAAATCTCTGTCACCCGCCAGTCCCACAGCCTCTCAGACCCGACCAAGTAAAACAGAGACTTATATTGGTTACAAACTGTATGGCCGTGGCAGGCTTCTTGCTAACTGTTCTTATAGCTTAAATTAATCCATTTCTATTAATCTATACTTTGCCACATGGCTCGTGGCTTACCGGCATCTTCACATGCTGTTTCTCATCGTGGTGGCTGGCAGTGTCTCTCTGACTCAGCCTTCCACTTCCCAGCTTTATTCTCCTCCTTGTCCCGCCTATACTTCCTGCCTAGCCAACGGCCAATCAGTGTTTTATTGATTAATCAGCAACACATTTGCCATACATCCCACAGCAGGGGTGAATGGTCATGAAAGCAAGAAACTGTGTGATATAACTATCCATTCTCCCTGAAGACAAAGGCTATACAATACGAGACAATACAGCGTAAATCAGTTCCTAAGTAGCTGACTGTTATAACCCTTTTGCAACACTTGGTTTTTTACCAGCTAAAAGTCTCATGAATATCAAAAACTGTAAGAGAATCAGGGAAGGACATGCATTACTTAGGGAACTGAATATTCCTGAGGCAATGTTTGATGTCCAGTTCACTGGGATGGAATGGGCAGGACTGTGTTTCAAGGAAAGGCAAAAAGGCAGTTAATCCATCAGGAACCTCAAGAATGAAATGGGGTTTTAATGAATATGCTGAGCCCCGTAGTGGTATGAGCTCTTCGCAAGGTGGATCTAAATGACTTAAACAAGTATGTAAATCGGGTTTATAAAATTTCAAAACAATTAAAGGGGGATTATAAAAGAACAAATCAGAGAAAGGGATTTTCTTGGGTTATACTTAAAATCAAATGCTGCAATGTTTGTATCAAACTTGGAGTTCTTAATGGACATTGACCAAAAGCAAATGCTGTATTGTAAACTTCTGGAAGACTTTAAAGCCTGAGCAATGGTTCAGCAAATGGATAAAAGAAGTGGATGACAGACTGATGCAGACGAAAACAATTAATCATTCCTCATAGTCGGCAACCATGCCCCAAGAACAGTTGTGTATATTGCTCAGTCCACCACCTTTTTAGCAGCTAGTGATGAAGCTGTGGATGACAGCATCCGCCATCACCCCCAGGAGGAGGGAGCAAGACAACTCCTAGAGCACTGCTGGATTGTAGTGGGTTAAATAAAATAGTGCTTCCCATCCACCCCTCTATACTCAGCATTACTTTTTCAGGGGAAAACGTGATACACGTGATAAAATCTTTCCATGCTATACTATACCTTGCTGCTATGTTTGATTTTGTGGAACTGACTGCAGGTTCAGTTCAGGAAGTTTGAGGCATGGGGCTATAATGAGTTATCACCCATGTTGGTGTGGGCATTTTGGTGCTAGATGCTTGTGGGCAACCCATGCTCCATGAGTAGCCCCCCCCCATTCGTGTTCTTTTAAGTACCTCCAATAAAGTCATTGGCGTATCGAGAAATACTTTGGTGAAAACATTTCTTCACTGTGTTGCTGGTACCCCATATAGAATGAATAGGCATTTGTTCACAACTCCCCAAGAAAAGTCATGCAACAATCCATACTGGTATAGTGATTAATATTGTCAACTTGATATGATCTAGAATCATCTAGGAGATATGCCTCTGGACACACCTGTGGGTGATTATCTAGATTAGGCTAATTGAGATAGGAAGACCTACCTTATCTGTAGGTGGTGTTATTCTGTGGGCTAGGATTCTGGACTGTCTATAAGGGTGCAAGACAGTTGAGCACAAGTATTCATCACTCTCGACTTTCTGACTGTGGAAGCCATGTGACTAGTGGCCTGAAACTCCTGCTAACATAACTCCACACCATGACAGACCTTAACTTCAAACTGCAAGCCAAAATAAGTCAGATATTTTGGCACAACAATGAGAAAAGTAACTAATATAGCTGGTTTGTTCAAATTTGGGAAATTGTACTAAAAATTTAATTCAGTACCTTTTGTATATCTTCTGTGAAAATCTAGCTATGTGTTTTAGGATTTTAAGTATACTGAATAGGTTAAGCCTTGAGTTCCTAGGCATCCCTTTGGCCTTTTTATTAGAATATCTGAAGCGGGCCCACTCCCCATGGGATATATATATATATATATATATATATATATATATATATATATTATATCAAACATAGCCAAACACCACATATATCACATGGAAGACAGCAGCTTAAAATGGTCCATAATAGGTAGTGATTTGAGGTGATAATACTCTTCTTAGGAAGAATACATGATTAATACTCAATGATTTTATGTTAAAAGAAATAAGATCTAAATTCAAACTGTAGAAGACATTTTCAATATCTTACCTCGACCTTGACATGGGCCATTCTGCTGTATGGCTGTATCTGATCATTATCCACATATATTGTGTAGTATTCAGACTAGAGGTCCTTAGGAGTTAGTACTCTCTGGTAGCCATTTCCAACTAATGACTGGCAGGATCGCTGCATATGAAATCTGGCTAACTTTTACCTCAGTTGGGCTGTTTGAGGTATTATACTCTCCCAGAATTTTCCAACAGAAATGGGAGCTTGTTGGTAATGCACCCATTCTGTCTTGAATGTGTCTCCCTTGCATCCACATGATGAGATCTGAACTCATACAATAATGGTATTAGGAAATTGAACACTTTACAAGTGGCTATACCATGAAGACTGCTATGAAAATCTCATGATTGAGATTGGTACTCTCATAAAAAGATTCTAGAGAGCTAGACTGCCACATCAGCTATGTGACATAACAGCTCAAAGAAATCAGTCCAATAAGTTAGTTATCACCATAAACCAGAATTAACTTCACCTTGATCTTGAGCTTAGTGGTCCCCAGTACTCTGAGAAATAAACTTCTGTTGCTCATGAACTCTTCCATCCGCATCATTTTGTTATGGTAGTCCTAGGGGACTGCAGTACACTCCTGTTGTCTTCCTTCTCATCCCCTTACCAACATCCGAAACAGCATGTACACACCACCTCCACTTGACACCATGTCTTAGAGGCTGCCGTTGGGGATATAAGATAGAGGCAACTTAATCTGCCCCTTCTAATTGTAAATACCATACTTATATAATCTTTTTTTCTGTTGGCTCTATAAAAAAAATACATGTACTTCTATATAATGAGGCAGAAATTACCATTTCAAATGTACCTTGATCCATTTCTTCAATATTTAAAGAAAAAAATTAATTCTATACTTCAGTTATTTCAGAGACACTTGGCAATGCAATTAAATATTTTTAACATAAATACTCTTAAATGGAATTCATTTTAAAGCAATATACTCATATAAACTCACTGGAAATTTTCAGAGCAACAGTGCAATATATCTTTCAATATATTCTGGGCATTTCTGTGAGAAGAATTAAAATATATTGGAATTATGTTTTCATTCCACACAGATACCCTCAAGTGAAGGAAAATATGTCTCCTACATTTTCCATGCAGTATGACACGTGGTTCTCATTTACAGTCTTGTGTGTGAAAACCTGACTTTATGAATTTACTTATTCCATGACCTGATAATCCTCTGTGGCTAGAAGTATTGCTTTTCAAGAGAAAAATGCCTCATCGAAATTTTATGCATTACTCATGAGCTAAAAACTAACATTTCTCCTGGAATACATCTCTGGAAAATCTATAGAGGTTTTTCCTCCATCTTTACATTTTTTAATAATCTTGGTTCATATTCTACCAATTTTTTACTTTGCATTCTAATGTAGAGGAACAAAGCATAAGTATAAGAACAGTCATGCCAGAAAGCATAATTATTCATCAAAAGTAGGGTATTTTTTCCTGGGTCTTGCCAGAGTTGTGAGAAAAACAGATAAAGTAATGAAGCAATAGGAGAGCAAGATAATTAACAAAATGTTCACTGCTTCTCACATGGCATTCACTCAGATAAATTCCATTCATAAAGAACCTAACTTAATTATATCATCAAACTCATGGGGTCATTCCTATAAATGTCTTCTTTTTTTTCAGAGACTGAAAAAAAAAATCTCAGAGTTTAAGATAAACTCATATTGTGAGAATGGTGGAGTTGAGATTCAGACAGAATTGTTCTGATACAAATGTACACCCACACAATTTAATAACTCAGTCAAGCTACTTAAATAACTGTGTTTCTGAGCCTCTGAGAGTCTTTGTTAGTTTGAATCATACTCTCCAGCGGGATCAAGAAAGCTGTCTTTGAAGCTTATTTGACCATGACACCTTTGTATATAGAACAGTTTAAGGGAGAAACACTCAATTAGAATATTCTCTCTACATGCTTCCTTGGGTTAGTGTCACAATTTGATACATAAAATTACTTTTACTTCAGTAAACAGAATACTGGAATGAATAGAAGAAAGGGTGTCAAAATGCTTAAATGTTCTTTCTGGAAATAATAACCATGAGGTTTGACTAATTATTTTATTTATTTGTTTGTTTGCTTGCTTGCTTGGTTCTTTCATTCGTTTGTTTATTTTTGAACCAGGGTTTCTCTCTGTAGCCCTGGGTATCCTGGAACTCACTTTGTAGCCCAGGCAGGACCTGAACTCACAGAGATCCTCCTGCCTCTGCCTCCCAAATACTGGGATTATAGGTATGTGCCACTATTGCCTTCCTGGTTTGGCTAATTCTTAAGAGTCAAAAATTAGTTTTTATATAAATTTTAAAGTCTCACATGTTAAATTGATGACCAGATTTTATTTTATGTTACTTTTTATTTTTTAAGTTAGCATACAAAGTAATGAATGGCACTCTGCATTTTTAGATATGTCACTACGTTTTTTGTTCTTCATCCTCTTCCCTCTGCCAGTTCCCACGCTCCCTGCATCTCTCTTACTGCTCTCCTTCCTCTCCAAAACAGACCCTCCTGCTTTCACGTTGTGTGTATTTCATCACGACACCTTTTTTGTTTTTCCATCTACTCTCCCTCAAAATGTCTCCTCTTTCATGGTCCCTTTTCTACATTTATGGTACATACATACATAAATAGCTATAGATATGGATATACAGGATACAGCAGGAGGGTCCACTTCTGAGAGAAAATGTGGTATTTGTCTTTCTTTCTGAGTCAGGTTCATTTTGCTTGTTTTAAAAAGCATCAGTAACAGGTTCATGAGTTGCATCCACTTTCCTGAATATCATGATTTCAGTTTTCTTTGTGGCTGAATAAAATTCATTGTGTATATAAACCACACTTCCTTTATTGATTTATCTATTGATAAATGTCTAAGCTGGTCCTGTTTCTTAGCTATTGTTAACAGAGCAGCATTAACTATCTATGAACATGTATCTCTATGGCATGTTGAGTTAAAGTCCTTCTGATATATATGAAGGCATGATATATCTGGGTCTTATGGTAGTTCTTTTTTAATATTTTTATTATTCCACTTATTTAATGTATGTGTCTGTGTCTCTGTGTGTGTCTGTTTATCTATGTGTGTTTGTGTGTATATGTCTATCTGTCTGTCTATCTGTGTGTGTGTGTTTGTGTTTGTGTGTGTGTGTGTGTGTGTGTGTGTGTGTGTGTGTGTGTGTGTAAGTACATGCATGTCATGGCACTTGCATGGAAGAGAGGAAAGCTTGTGAAAGTTGATTATTGCCTTCTACCACGTGGCCCAGGTGTTGAACTCCGGTCATTGGGTTTGGCCTTGGCCCATTGAGTTATCTCACTGGCCCAGTAGTCCTCTTAATTTCCTGGATTTACGGGTTACTGATGCTTTTTAAAACAAATTTATGAAAAATAGAAAATCATAATTTTAGCTTCATTCTTATCTCTTTCTGAAACTCTAATTACATGTGTGTTACATGTTATGGTGGTTAGGTTTGGCAACTTGACACAAACTGCAATGTTTCTATTAGATTGGCCTGGGCCATGTCTGTAGAGCATTTTTTAATTAACAGTTGACACAGGAGGGTTCAGCCCACTGTGGGCAGAGCCAGTCCTATGCAAGTAGATCTGAGTTGTATAAGAAAGTAAGCTGAGCAAGCCATAGAGAACAAGCCAGCAAGCAATGTTTCTCCCAGGTCTCTACCTCCAGGTTCCTACCTTGAATTGCTGCCCTGACTTCCCTCAGTGATAGACATGACCTGGGAATTGGGGGGTGAAAACCTTTTTCCAATGCTAAGATTGTCTTGGTCAGTGTTTTACTGTAGCAATAAAGACACATGTTATGTAAGTTCCTTCACTTATCCAGTTGTTCTGTGTTTGCATTTCAGACATAACTGATTATAACCTGTAGACCCCTTTCATTGTAGTATACTTCTCTGGTGTGTTGAGTTTTTTACAGCAACAGTTAAATTATGGGTAGAAGGTTTTCACTCTTAGTCTAGGATTCCTTAGTCCTGAATATAACTCATTCTTAACATATAGTTCTTGGGTTTCAGTGGAAATTCTGTACCACATTTTATTTATCCATTCTTCAGTTGAAGGGCATCTAGGTTGTTTCCAGGTTCTGGCTATTACAAACAGTGCTGCTATGAACATAGCTGAGCAAGTGCCCTTGTGGTATGATTGAGCATTCCTTGAGTATATGCCCAAGAGTGGTATAGCTGGGTCTTGGGGGAGATTGATTCCCAATTTTCTAAGAAAGCACCATATTGATTTCCAAAGTGGCTGTACTAGCTTGCATTCCCACCAACAGTGGAAGAGAGTTCCCCTTGCTCCACATCCTCTCCAGCATAAGTTACTAAGACTGCAATCTAATAGGACTGGAAATCTGAACTTTGTTTCCTTAGGAGTCAGTTGTTGAAATACGTGTTCATCTTTCCAAACCTCCAGAAGTCTTCTTTCTCCTTGGACTACCTGTGAAATACATGTATTTGTGTGTATTCTAGAGCAAAAATAAACTCCCCCCCCAAAGTCTCATATCATAAGGCTTCATTGCTTATAATGCAATGCAATTATAATTGATTGATACCTCAGTGATGAAGTCTGCTTTCTAGTATTGGTTACTTACTAGTATCTAGTATTCAAAGGTTAGCCCAATAGTTGAGAAAAGAAGAAGGAATGGACATTTATATCAAGTTTAAGGATTTCCATTTGTGGTTCCCTGAATTCATGGATTCTGTTGTGGTGATATTTTGTTTGTGATTTAACAAATAAAGCATGCCTGAAGATCAGAGTGTGAAGCTAAGCCACAGAGGCCAGACAGTGGTGTCACACACCTTTAATCCCAGCACTTGGGAGGCAGAGGCAGATGGATCTCTGTGAGTTCAAGGCCACCCTTGGCTACATGAGATTATTCTAGTCTACAAGAAACAGAGCCAGGCAGTGGTGGCTCATGCCTTTAATCCCAGCACTAGGGAGGTGGAGACTGACAGGGATATGGCTGGACAGAGAGAGCAATATAAGGTGGGAGGAGAGAGGAACTCATGGCATTCAGGCTGAGGATTTACTAGAGGTAAGAAGTCTTTTTAGTGGCTGCCTGCTCTGCTGATCTTTCAGCATTTACCCCATATCTGGCTCCAGGATTTTATTATTGAGACCAATTAGAATTCAAGCTATATTCTGTCATCGACCTCGTATTCTTCAGGTCAGTAAGACTATGGTTTTCTTGTCAGTCTCTACTCTCCTGAGCATCTTCAGGTCAGTAAGCCTGTGGTTTTCTCACTGTCTCTACTCTCCTGAGCATATGCCATGGTAATGCTGCCAATGGAAAGACTAAATAAGCATGGGTGTCAGTCATGTCGGTTCCAGTTACTCATGTCCTAATTTTCCAGTTTTCTCTGTTCCTGGTAGATTTCTAATAGATCAAAAGGTTATTTCTGATAGTTAGATAGATTTTGAAATTATTATCTGTAGGAGAATCAGTCTAGTGCCAACTACTGTGCCAATACTAGAAAGCAGACTTCATAGATGAGGTATCAATCAATTATAATTGCATCGCATTATAAGCAATGAAGCCTTATGATATGAGACTTTGGAGGGAGTTTCTTTTTGCTCTAGAATGAAGATAATTGTGCCTATTTTGTCAGAGGGTGAGGTACTTTTACACTTTATAAAATTAGGTTTGGAACTGATGGGATGGTTCAGCTGGGGGCAAGGGTGTTTGTTATAGAAGCCTGGTAAAGTGAGGTCAACCACTGGAGGCTGTATAAAGGTGGGAGGAGAGAACCAGCTGCCTCAAGTCATCCTCTGACCTCCTATAAGGCTGTGGCATGTGCAGGCCACACCTACACATCATGCAAACACACACTAACAATCGTTAAAGCAGTGTTTAATTGCATTGTTTCTCTGTATAACTTTTGAACATGTCATCTAAAATCCTCTCAGTAAACATTTTTGGTTTTGTTTCCAGGTTGTTTTTTCAGGAAAGGTTTTGTGTAGCAGAAGATGGCCTCAAACTCACTGTGAAGTTGAGAAAGACTTTGAACTCCTGACCCTCCTGTTCCTAACTCCAAAGCTTAGGGATTGAACCAGATTTCTAGGTAAACATTTTGTAAAAACTGTCACCATGAGGGCTAGGGATGTACCTAAATGGTGCCGTGTAAACTGTATGTGATAGTGCACATCTGTAACCAACTATTTGGGGAAATCAGAAAATAATGGTCATCTTTGGTTGCACAGGGAGTTTGAGTTAATGGTAGGGGTGGAAAGGTGGCTCAGTGGTTAAGCACTGATTTGTTTGCAGAGGGCCTGAGTTTGATTCCCAGCACCCACAGAGAGGCACAAAAACATTCATAACTTCAGTTCCAGGTGATCTATGTCTTCTTCTAACTTCTGCAGGCACTAGGCAGACACATGATACACAAACATAAATGCCAGCAAAACACTCATACACATAAAATAATAAATATATAACTAAATAAATGAATCTTTTTTTAAAAGAGAGTGTTAACACAAGAAGGTAATTAGGGATTATGTTGGTTTAGTAAAGTGGAAGTTGCAGAGTTAAGACCATGCTGTGTTGCCTGAGGCCCTGTCTCAACAAAAGAAAGAAAAAAGTTTTTCCAACATTTTTCCCACATTTTTCACATTTTTCCATGTCATCCTGTCAATATTATTATTTTGTGTCTATAATGTAGGGTACAGCACATAGAAGTTGAAAGTTACAATATTCTAACTCACTGATCCCTACATATGAGTAATGGTTTTATTCATAACACTTTCTCTTTTACACTACAAATTAGACTAAGCCAGGTTCCTCTTAATTTTTTTTTTGTATACCGGGGAAATATTTTTTTCTATCAATGTTACTTTATCACTCCTTGTTTAACAATAGATTTGTAAGTAGATCTCTTTTATTTCTTTTCTGTTAGTGTATATTCATAGTACAAAATAATGGGTCTCATTATGAAATTCTCATCCATGTATACCATGCAGTTTGATTATATTGATTCCACATACTCTACCCTCTCTTGCCACTGTACTAATCCTCTTCTGTTTTACAAATGTTCTACCTCAGAGGTTTATGTCCTTATTTTTTACCTAGAAGTTGTATATGAGAAAGACATGCAATATTTATCTGTATCTAGTTCATTGCTTAACATGATGAGCTTTCAGTTCCCTGCCAAGAGCCATGACATAAGAAAAGCAGATGGCAATTGAAGTTCAGGTGTCAGCCCACCAGAAGAAAAACTCTCTGATGGGAAACCTCGTTTCAGGTAAGGCCATGAAGCTACAGACTCCGGAATATCATTTGCTTCTGTCTGTAATTACACATGTGCTAATGCAATTTTCCCCCACTGCCTGTATTGTAGTGTATTTATCTCATGAGTACATCTCACTGGGTATTTATATCTGTGGATTGTCCAAATGATGGGTCCTCCTTAAGCTATATAATTTTGATGAATAAAAATAATGTTTCATAGCTAGGCCCATTGTCCCACAAGAGGCCTGTGAATCTCACTTAGATCACAGCTCAGATTTATTATGATTTAGGAGCTAGGCTGGCTCAAATTCCTTTAATTAGACCAGATTTCTTGCTAATGGTTTTTTCAGATAAACATTCCCTATCTTAGTTCACAAAGACATACTTAGCTATCTGGCTTGGTTGTAAATACAAAAAAGCCCAATTATTGCTAACTGGCAAATAATTTAGTGTGGAGGCCCACAGTGATTCCATAGTGAGGCCTTATTCCATCTTGACTTGAGGTCAGAGACTCTGAGTTTGTCATCATGCCCCCCTCCCCCCACCCCTGCAAGGCAGCATAACAGGATGTTTTGGCCAAATTACAGGATACTTTGCCTGAAGATGTAGTTACCAGATGTCTTGAGTACTAAGGAGGTGTTTACACTTGTCTGTACTTTGTACCTTGAACTGTGATGTCCTTGGAAGGGGGAGGTATTTTTGTTCCTCCTTGCTTAGGGTATAAAAAGACTGTGAGTAATAAACTCAAGCATGTGTGGTATTGACCCAGAGCCCTCCCAAAGCTATCCTGTATCTCTGTCCTTTTCCTTTGCATCTATTCCTCTATATTTTCTGTTATTTCTCAATCCTCACTCCTCTATTCAAGGACCCTTCAATGAGTCAGGACAGAACCCCAACAATTTACTCTGCACCCATTCCTGACCTCAATTTGTGAAAATATATTCTGACCAGTCAAGGCTACAGAAAATAACTTGACTCTGTAGCCCCTAATGAGGGCTTCAGGTGTTCTCAGATAATTAGAAGTTATACACAGGACAGAAAATATATATTTTAAGATTTAAATATCTTTCAGTGTCACTGTGCCTTGGAAAGTGCTGAAGTGAGCTCATATTAAGAGAATTAATGTAAATCTGAGTCCCAACAAAAGCATTTGAGACACAGCTCTCTCTCTGTAAACACACCAGTCCAACAGAGAACCTGGTGTTGATGACTGATCACAAAATATTAGTTTAAAATGTCATTATACTCAGAAATATAGGATGCAGTACATGATTTCCTTATTTTTCTTAGACTCCTCAATTGTATAGTCTTAAAAAGTGGTTCATTTTACACAATGGAGTATTACTCAGCTGTTAAAAACAATGGCATCATAAAATTTTATGGCAAACAGATGGAACTAGAAAATGTCATCTCATGTAAGGTAACCCAGACCCAGAAAGACAAACATGGTATGTTGTAGCACGAATCTTAAAAGGTCTTATTAATAAAAACAAACCTGGAGCCAGGTAATGGGGTCAACACTGGAAGATCAGAGAAGCAAAACAAGCCACAGCTACCTCACCTTGCCAATTCCTCAGCTGATCCTGTTTCCTCAACTGGAAGCCTCTGTGTCCTCATCTGGAATGAATCTCAGCTGAACTATTGCTCAAAAGCCTAAAAGCTTAACCATGCTCTAGTTCCTGGTTTTCAAGCCTTATATACCTTTCTGCTTTCTGCCATTACTTCCTGGGATTAAAGGCACGAGTCACCATGCCTGGCTGTTTCCAGTGTGGCTTTGAACTCAGAGATCTGGATGGATCTCTGCCTCCAGAAGGTTAGGATTAAAGGTGCAAGTGCCCCATTTCCTGCCTCTATGTCTGTCTAGCAGCTGTTCTGTTCTGTGACCCCAGATAAATTTATTAAGGTGCATGACATTTTGGGAACACAATATCACCACAGTACGCACTCACTTACAGGTGGATATTAGCCATAAAGGATAACCATACTACAATCCACAGACCTCAAAAAAGCTAAGTAACAAGGAAGTCTCAATGGGGGGGGACACATAAATCTCACTGTGAAGGGAAAATAGAATAGACATCACAAGTGGATGGGGGGTCAGGATGGGGCTGGGCATGAGAACAGAAGGGATCAGGCTGAGGGAGGAGGGAGGCACAGAGTGCTGGGAAAGACCATTGAAATCAAGGGCATCTCTGGTATGAGCTAGAAACCCAGAGCAATGGAAACTCTCAAGAATCTATAAGGGTAGCCTTAGACTTTTAACAATGGGAGACAAATAGTTTTTATTGAGAATTTTATACTTGTATACAATGTGTCTTGGTCAAACACACATACCAACAGTTCCCTCCTCTACAATCCCCCTACACCCCCCACCACTCTTAAATCCTAACTTCATGTGCTCTCTCCCTTTATAAACACACTCACTGCACTCTGTGCTATCTGTATGTGTATAGATAGATGCATGACCATCTACCAAAACAAGAGTAGCCTTTCAGGGGCATCTTCCTCAAAGAAACCTTACTCTCTTCCCCAGGACCATCTTAGACAGGGATGAGCCCCTCCTCTGTCCATGTAGAGATCTTTTTCTCTCACAGTTATAGCTGCTGTGCGTTCATGTGTGCAATGGCTCCATCACATTCAGGATGTCTGTTTCACTGAAGACATCCACTACTTCTGGCTCTTAAAATAATTCTTGCTCCCTCTTCCCTAATGATCTCTGAGGGAAAAGTGGTATGATGTAGCCTTCCCATTTAAGATTGTGTACACCACAATCTCTTATTCTTTCTGTGTTGGACCATTCTGGATCTCTGTATTAATCACTGTCAACAACAATGAGGAGCTTCACTGATGAGGGTTGACAGATTCACTAATCTATAGATATAAAGGTAATGACTTAGGGACAGTGTAATACTATGTTCACTTGCCAGAATAATAGATTAGGTTCTCTTTGAGGCTTATTACCTGGCAGCCATGTGGTTTGGGCCCAGTTAATAGTACCAGGCATAAGTTCAATCTTGTGGAGTAGGCTTTAAATCCACTCCAGAAATTGGTTGTTTACTCCTATAGCATCCATGCCACTATTACACCAATGAGTATATCAGGACAGTTGTTATAATACCTGGTAAGGTTCACAGCTGGGTACAACTGTTGATAGCTTTTTCTCCCCTAGTAGCATGCATAGAATCTTCAGGTACTATGAAAGTAAGCCAGTAGGGATGAAATATCCAGTTTAGTACCAGCTTGGTTTCTCTATATGCTGTGACTCAAGTATGTGGTGTCTTCAGCAATATGGTCTTACCATCGAGTTCTGAGGGGTGATAAAGAATTCTGTCAACAGTCTGAAATTCTTGAAAGGGTCTATGGGACTCAGCAGACTAACAATTTGAAAAAAGGTAATCTATGCTTGGCACTAGTAATTTATTAGATAACTGGTGGTGTCTGGGGGAGATGTTGTACCCCTGCCATATGATAGCTCCATCTAAATCCCTTATATAGGCATACATGTATATTTTAAGAAGCTTCCACACTAACAGATTTCCATATGGCATTTTTAAAGGCTTCAGTGTTAAAGCCTCTCTATACTCCCACCTGTGACCCCTCCCACTCCCACCTCCTTGAATCTTTCCTGTTCTATCATTCCCTTTCTTCCTTCATGCCACATGTGTTCTTTTTACCCTCCCTTGAATTATGTGCTACACATGGCACCTACACTAGTTTTCTGACTTCTGTAGGTACTCCAGTTTAAACACACACACACACATCTGAAAGTCAAAGCCAATAGCCACATTAAGAAAGAACATGTGGCATTTGTCTTTCTGGATCTGAATCAACTCAGAATAATTGTTTACAGAAACATCCACTTATTTGAAAATTCCATAATTTCATTTTTATAGCCCAATAATATTCCATTCTGTAAATATACCATATTTGCATTATCCAGTCATCAGATAATATACTTATAAGCTGTTTCCATTTTGAACTATTGCGATAAAGCAGAAATGAACCTGGATGAGCAACTGTCTCTGTAGATATAGAGTCCTTTGGGAATATGCTCAGGAGTGATAAAGGTGGTTCATGTGATATTTTTAGCTTTTTGAGAGGCCTCTACACTTGTTTCCATCATTCCTGCACCAGTATGCACTTCTACCAACAACAACGATGTGTTCCCCTTTTCCCACAGCCACGCCAGCATTTGTTCTTTTTGAATAGTTCTTAGTGATCTTCACTGTACCCACTTGAAACTATTTTTCTTGAAAAAGAATCCTATTATATTCCAAAATAGAATTTATTTTATGAATAAAAGTTTAAAAAGGAACAATCTTGGAAGAATTGAAACAATGGTTTAATTGGGCTAATTTCTCATTAATTTTAATATTTTCAATAAGAATAACTAAAATTTTTTATTAGCTTGTGATCAGCTTCCTCCTATGCAGAAAATATATATTATCTTAAATATGTCATTCTTATGCTGGACATTTGTTTTTAGATATACTTCAGAGTGAAACAAAATGATGCTTTTACTTGGTCAGGAACTTTGTCAAACCCATATTTTTCAAATCATAAGATAATATGAGATTCATTTTTCATATTCATTCCTATAAGGAGGAGTGGTTTTCAGAAGATAAATTTTTAGTATGATCTGATAGACGGTTATTTTGTAGAACCAATTATGTGAAAACAGCCTGGGAAACATTTATCCGTTTTTTAGCATAAAACAATAACTTCTTTAACAGTAAGGAAAAATACCATTGCTTAAAAACAGGTGCCTGCTGCCTCTGGGAAATTAAGATCCAGCTTCTCAGAGAGCAGATGATTTCCATATGTATCCTTTGGCTTCAATATGAAAACCAGCATCTCTAAAATGGAGTGTCCATTTCAAATGGATTCAGAGGGACTCACCTTTGCACTCACAAAACTCACACCTTGTTATTTCTTAAAGAAAAACCAATATATCTTTCAAACAGTGTGGTGTGCTTGCATACAAGTCTAACTCCACATAAAACCACAGCCATAAAAAGCAAAGGCCTTCCAGTCACTGACTGTAAAGGAAATTATTACTTTTTTTAGAAGCTGAAGTTGAGACAGCTCCTCAATACATATTTCTCTGTTATTTCTCCAGTCCATTTGATAAACCAATAAAAGACATTTTCTCAAAATGAATACCACTGCTATTTTAAATTGTTGGAATGTAAACATGGTATCATGTGTTGTTGTTGCTTTTAATCACTTTTTAATAATATTTTGTCAAATTCTCCCCTCCCATCATGTCAAATTTGGTAGAGTCAACATTTTCCTAGTTTTATTTATTAAAATTCAGACCTGTGTAAAGTTTTAATTTCAAACTCAGTCTAAACTGTACCAACCAAAGCATGAGGAGTGATCTAGATTGCTAGAGAAGGTCAGAGCAGAAGGAAACCAACTATTTTCTTCTTCTCACTATAAATTTTCTCCTCAAGGCCTCTTCCCTTCAATGTGTGTTTGGTAGGGGTAACGAGAAGAAAGTGAGAGGAAGGGAAGGAAGACGGAGGGATGGAGAAAGGAGAGACAAGGGGGAAAGGGAGGAGCTTCTAAACTGATGTTATATTATCATATTCCACTGACTAATTTAGCTTTCTCTGTCTTTCTGGCTAGACACAGGTGCCTGGTGTGTGCCAGTCATTCCAACCTTGGCTTTTCTGTGAGATCTCTATGAGTTCTTAGTATCTTGAAGATTTTCCTTATAACATAATTTTCTGCTAAGGTAGATGAAACTTCATGTCAACCTCATTCTACACCTCTAAACCCTTCCCCTAGTGGTACACCTTCTGCCCCCTCCAGCTGGAGCTTCCACCCCCAACAAGATGCTCTGTATGGTGGGCAAACTAAGCTTATATTGTGGGATTTATGCCTATTTTCATCTCCTCTTTGCCCCCTGCACCAGGCTTTCTCCATCATGTCAATGATCTTTCATGATTTCCTTTATTGAAGTAGACCAATAGGCAAACAAATAGTCTATGCAGATGTCCAGTCAGGATACAATGATATCTAGTCTCCCCTGTGGTGGGAAGCCCAGTTTCTCATGACCAACTCTCTTGGTACCTCTCCTGTTTTCAAATTGACTTTAAAAAGAAGAGCCTCCTGAATCTTTAAGAAAAGAGAAAATGACACTTCTAATACTATCACTACCTTCCTGATTCTTCAGATTCTGCTTCACCAACCTAACCATGTATATTAAAAGTGGCAGGGATGTAGCAGGTGTAGAAGGCTTGGTTCCAAGACATACTAACTCTTAATAGCTGCTAATTGGTGTGTGTGATGACTAATCTTGGTTGTCAATTTAACTACATCTGAAATTAACAAAAAATAAGCATCTGGGCACACCTATGAGAGATTTTTCTTGGTTGGATTATTTTAGATGGGAGACCCACCTTAAATCCAGACCATTTGAGGTCAGAAGATCCACTTTTGCCTTCTGTCTGCTTTTCCCCTGTCTCACCGGCATGTTCATCTGTCTTCACTGGTGTTAGAACTACTTCTTCAGGATTCCTATGTGGACTGAAGACTGGAAGCTCTCTGGGACCTCCTGGGATGCCAGAACCAGATTGGGGCTGCTGAGGTACCCAGCCTCATAGACTAAACAACTACTGTATACTTGGGCTTTCCATCAGGAGACAGCCATTGTTGGACCACAGACTATAAGCTGCTCTAATACATCTATGTTTAATATGTAGATGTGTATTAGTTCATTCCACCAATTCTGTTCTTTAGAGAACCCTGAAAAATACAAGGTAGTTCTCTTCAGCATGACAATAGATAGATAGATAGATAGATAGATAGATAGATAGATAGATGTTTTGGCAGCAAGTACAGAAAGATGGGGCAATACAAAAGGAAGGTGGGAAGTGTATGCTTCCTCTTTAGTCCTTCAAGAAGAACTTTAAAGCCTAAGACAACAACCCTTGTCAGGGAAGAGAAACAGCATGCATCTGAGATGTAACAAATAGTGAGGTGAACAGGAGGCCAGAGTGGTTCCAGAACATGCAAAGTCATATTTAGAACTGAAGCAGGCATGGCCTAGTGTCAGATATGTTGGAGCTTTTATTCAACTACTTTCCTAGTGAATAGAAATGTGACTTTGAGAAAGTCGGGTATTCTCCCTAAATACTTGCTTCCTCTCAGGAAAATAAACATGTGTTTACCTCCTCAAAGGATTCTTGGGAGAATAAAAATATAAAACTACTTACCTCAGTATCTAATACATTACATGTGTGTGCTGGCTAGTTTTGTGTCAACTTGACACAAACTATCTTCATCTCAGAGCAGGAAACCCCAATTGAGAAAACACATCCAGATGATTGGTCTGTAATCAGTCAAGCCTGTAGAGCACTTTTTAAATTAGCGATTGATGGAGAAGGTGCAGTCCATTGTGGGTGGTGCCACCCTTGGACTGGTGGTCCTGGGTTCTATAAGAAAGTAGGCTGAGCAAGCCAGGGGGAGTAAGCCAATAAAGAGCACCCTTCTATGGCCTCTACATCAGCTTCTGCCTCCAGGTTCCTTGTGGGATGACTCATTCCTAACAGGCCTGAGGGCCAGCCAGCCCAAACCAGTAATAAAATACTTTCTGAGAGCTAACCTGGGTCTGCCTAAGGGCCTTAGCAACAGCAGCTGAGACATTATCTGGGGATGACATGGACCAATGAGAGGCAGCCATGTCACACCAGCAGATGCATATTCATCACACCTTCCACCGGAGTGGGTGGAGGTATACAAGGCTTGCCTCTTCCTGAATAAACTGAGCTGGTTGTGTCAACATTCTCCCAGAGTCTGTGTCATTGACTCTGCACCTACTTAGCCCCCTTCCCCAAAGGGAACAGCACAGAACCCTGTCACAGTTCCTCCCCTGCATAAATTCATGCCTTGGCTTTCCTTGATGGCATGTGACTATATGTGAGCCAAATCAACCCTTTCCTCCAGCTGCTTTGGTCATGGTGTTTCATCACAGCAATAGACACTCTAACTAAAACAATGTTCATCAAAAGTATCAATGTGTTTTTATTATCTGATGCAATGACCATCTCAAGATATACTTTCAGATGTTCTAGGTAGCTCACTAAAGCAATTAAACCTCACAACTATTATCTCCTATCCCTACATATTTAGGAAAAGGAAATCTCTATAATTTTGTTAGAAGGCATAAAGAAGTGCTTATATTCTTAAAACACTGATCCTTGTATTGTTCCTTGGCTTAAATACAGTGAGTCACACTGAACTTACAAAGCTACATAAGTTTGGTTTTCCATGCTATAATTTTATTAAAGATTGCCACTGAACACCAGTCAATAGTAGTTCAACAGCACCACAGTCTGGTTTTACTGAATGAGTTGCTCAGACACAGACATTTCCTGGAAAATGTGTTCATCAAGCTATAGTTGTAAAATGCCAGTAATCCAGAAAAAACAACAGAACCTGATCAATTTCATGAAATATTTTAGATATTCATAAAATATCTATCTTGTATACCCTTCATTAGGTAGCTAGATAAGAATATGCAGGGAAAGGATTTTCTGAAGAAGGAAACTTTATGCTGACATTAAATTAAATTATAGAAGCACAGAGATCAAAACACATTTTTCCCATGTATCATAGAGTACATGTTGCCATGGTCCCAAAATAAAATTATGTTATCAATAAATGCAAAGACTATTTCTTTTAAATAAATTTAGGCTCTAAAATTTCTTAGTCACATAATTTTATGATGAATGAGCAATTTCTCTGTATCATAGATTTAGAGTTCCCTGAAAACCTACTGTGATTTTGCAATTGGTTGCTATTAAAAAAATGTATTTTTATAAGTATGTACTTGTTGAAACTATTATATGTTAATATTTCCCAATAGTTTCCCCATAAATTATATAATTCTGTAATGTAAACATTCACCATAAAATTTGCCAATTGTTGTATACTAGGATGTATGATGGGACAGAGGTTACAATGACTTCTTTATACTAGAATGACTATTGTGCTATCAATGTTTTGAAGTAATGGGCAAATCATAATGATGCCAACACTGACCTTAAGGAATTAGCACCTGATGCTGCTTGAATGTTTGTGGCTACTCCAAAACTCACACTGAAACTACACTCCCATGCATACATTATGGGGTGAGGCATTTAGTAGTTTGTTAGGTCATGGGGGAATCCTACTTCATAAATAAAGCTTAAAATATTTATTTTTTTAATAGCTTCATCCATTGTCTGGTCCCTTTGCCCTTTTATCATGTGAGAATGCAAAAACAAGGCACCATTTTGGAAGCAGACAGCAGCCCTCACTACACAAACCAGCCAGTACCTCAGTCTTGGCCTTTTCAGCCTTCTAAATCTGCAAAGAGCTATGGGCAACTAAGAAATGCTAAGAGCAGCAGAAACAGTCTTCCCCAGGGAAGAGGACATCAATTGGTTATACAATACTACATGGACAGCCTTGAAAACATACACACACAACTAGCACATAGACTGAGCAGGTTGTGATAATTAAACAAATGTGATTGTTCAGGGCATATTGAGAGGGTATAAGGATACTGTGGTTCTGGATGGCTGTGGATGTGTGAAAATATGACCTCAATGCAGTGGAACCTCAACTATAGATTGCTGTCGGTTATGTTTCCATCACCACAAGAAGGTATCTGAGATCAACATATAAGAAGGGAACGTATGCTTTGCCTCTCAGTTCAGAGGCTTAAGTACATGGTCAGCTAACTGCTGCTCTGTGGTGAAGCAGGGTGACCTGGCAAGGGGCACCTGGCAAAGCAAAGCTACTCTCCCTGTGGTGGCTGAGGTGCAAAGGGAAAAAGAGGGCTCCAACAGGGGACCCTCCCAAAGGGAGGAGGCAGGCTCCAACAGGGGACCCTCCCAAAGGGAGGAGGCAGGCTCCAACAGGGGACCCTCCCAAGGGGAGGAGGCAGGCTCCAACAGGGGACCCTACCAAGGGGAGGAGGCAGGCTCCAACAGGGGACCCTACCAAGGGGAGGAGGCAGGCTCCAACAGGGGACCCTACCAAGGGGAGGAGGCAGGCTCCAACAGGGGACCCTACCAAGGGGAGGAGGCAGGCTCCAACAGGGGACCCTCCCAAAGGGAGGAGGCAGGCTCCAACACCGGGTACTCTCAATGGCTGGGTACTTCCTCTGAAGGTTCTGTTGCCTCCAACAATATAGTCAGTTGCAGTTCATGCCCTCCACACATGACCTTTTGAGGGACATTTAATACACAAACCATAAAAACTGTATCTCAGGCTTCTGAGAGTACTAATAACAAATCAGTGTTTTAGAAATAACAAGAATGAGATTAACTTTCATGACAATGCCTTACACGTCATCATATCAACTGCATGATGAAAAAAATAGAATTCTTGGGTTGCTTAATGGTACATGATTTCTACAGAACTAAAAATTGAACTAAATAAATGGAAATTTTATTATTATCTGATTGAAAAAGTAAATGATATACAAACCAATTTACTACTATTGTTAAATTAGTATCAAGATAAAGATATTCATATTATTACATTTGAGGAGAAAAATATAAAAAAAAAACCCTGGGGAGATAAAAAAAAAGATAGCAAGATAGTACCACTTTTAACACTACTCAGCCTTGCTGTGGGATGTTCTGTATGCTCTGAATGTGTTGCTCTAATTGGTTAATAAATAAAGTGCTGATTGGCCAGTAGCCAGACAGGAAGTATAGGCAGGATAAAGAGAGAAGAGAATTCTGGGAAGTGGAAGGCTGAAGAGGAGACCCTGCCAGCCACCGCCATGAGAAGCAGATATTAAGATACCAGTAAGCCATGAGCCACATGGCAACTTATAGGTTAATAGAAATGGGTTAATTTAAGATATAAGAACTAGATAGCAAGAAGCCTACCACAGCCATACAAATTATAAGTAATATAAGCATCCGAATGATTATTTTATAAGTGGGCTGCAGGATTGCGGGGAATTGGCTGGACCCAGAAAGAAACATTCCAGCTACATAGCCTTCATTGCTTAAGGACAATTCCAAGCATTTTCTTAAGTTTTTAATATGTGATCCTTATTTGGCTGTGACAATAATGAGGTTTTAAAAGATCTAGTAGATATAAATTAAAATTTTCCATTCCTCATCATCTAAGCAAAAGGCAACTAAGCATTCTCTCTGGTGCTTCATCTAGGGGCACCCACTGAGACAGTCAGAGGGCTGGGAGATGACTCAGGAGCTCATCATGTAATGTGACACAAGTTTGCTGATGTCTACCTGAGGTTAAGGAGTAACTCACACTGCACTTTTTCAGGGAGAGCTTCACAATAATACTGAGTCATGAGATTTATATTTATAGTATACACCCATGTCTTGGGCCTGCTTAACTGAAATGTTCAAATGTTGTGGGTTGTTTTTTTACTTTCTATACTCTTTGGCTCCTTGTGGGACCTGGCCTGCCACCCAGCTCCCAAATAAATCACACACGGGCTTATTCTTTCTTATAAATGTCCGGCCTTAGCTTTGGCTTGATTCTAGCCAGCTTTTCTTAACTTAAATTATCCCATCTACCTTTTTCCTCTGAACTTTTATGTTTCTCTATTCTATATGCGTTACTTCTTACTCGGTGGCTGGTTGTGTAGCTGGGTGGCTGGCTCCTCATGTCCTCCTCTCCTCCTTTTCTTGCTCCTTGATCTCTCTCCCCCCAATTTTCTCCTCCTATTTATACTCTCTAACTGCCAGCCCCACCTATCCTTTCTCCTGCCTTGCTATTGGCCATTCTACTTTTTATTAAACCAATCAGTTATTTTAGACAGGCAAAGTAACACAGCTTCACAGAGTTAAACAAATGCAACATAAAAGAATGCAACACACCTTTGCATTCTTAAACAAATTTTCCACAGCATAAACAAATGTAACACATCTTAATATAATATTCCAAAACATTCAAGCGATTATTTTTAAGATGGAGTTAATGCTGAATCAATTTAGGGTTCCAAATATTCACAGTTAGAAAAATGTTGTTCTTTTCCAAACCACTGTATCTTTACAAACTATTTATAATACCTTTAATGTGATTCAAAGTGTTGGAATTCAGTGGTATGACTGTCCTCTGAGAAACAGGCTGCATATGCAGACAGATACCCTGGAACTCACACAAAGAGGCAGCTGCATTCTTACCCTATTAATAGCATTGCTTTTAACCAAGTTCCCTTGTGCCTTATTCAACAAAAGTGGCATTTTACAGTTGCATTAGAGTTGCACAAAAGCATAACAACAAGCACCTTTTGAGTGCTCCAGTTGTTCACTTCCTATGCCAAGAAATTCACATTCATTGGCTCATATCTAGCAACACGTCAGTGAATAAATCGCTTAACCAAACCTCTTATTTTTATACATAAGTTTTGAAATTGTTTTTGTACAAACATGGATGAAAGGTGGTTTTAGCAAGTAAATAAAAGTTCAATTCATTGACAGCTAAGACAAATTACAAAGCTCTGTACTGAGGCTTTAGCCATGGGCACTAGCCCTTTAGTCCAGAAAATTCCACAACTAAATGAAGACTTTATGAGTCTCATTTTTTTATTATATGTGTGTATATTGTGAATGTGTGTATGTATGTGCATGTGCATGTGCGTGTGTGTGTGTGTGTGTGTGTGTGTGTGTGTGTGTGTGTATGTGTACTCGTAACACAGTATGTGTGTGGACATCAGAGAATAACTCTATGGAGTCAGTTCTCTCCTGCCACTTTTACATGTTCCAGTAATGGCAACTGCTGAGCTATCTCTCCGGCCCCTCTATAGGCCTCTTGACACCAAAGTTTTAGAGATAATCTGAGTATGTGGAAATACCCATTAGCACAATCATTTCCACATGGAAGTAGATCATCTGGTCCCACAGAATAACCACCACTGCTCCAAACCTCTCACACAAAAAAACTAAAGCAAAAAGAGAAAAAATAAATGTTAAAGCTTGAACCACAAAAGCAATATACAGTTAAATGTGCACTTTGAGGCTCCAGAAAGAGAGAGAAAGGAAATAGAAATTATTTTAAATATTAATGGCTGAGAGTTTTCTAAAATCTGAAAGATGTATCAACCTGTAAATCTAAGCTCATCAAACACAATGCAGAATAAAAGCATAAGAAGACTGTGACCCACAAACTGATAGAAGAGCCCTCAGAACAGGCCACGTCTGCAGACCTTCTGGTTCCTAACTTCCAGTCTCAGATTTATGAAAATATGAATTCCCATTATTTAGGTCACTTTTTGTTATACCATTCATAGACACCAACTCAGTCTATTACAATAAATAATGAAAATTGTAACTTCTATCTGACACCCATGCCAGCAAATTAAGAAGAGATGGGATCATATGATAAATCATATCCCATATCTGCACATACATCAGCAACAAAAACACACACACCAAAAAAAAACCAGAAACTAAAATATATAAGCAAAAGACCAATAAGACAAAAAAAATGCTCAAACAAAGCAACGTGAAACAAAAAACACCATTGAATTCATTTTATATTGGTCAAATACTCCTGGGCATGGGGCCTACCCTGAAGTGTGGTTGATATATCCAGTGAGACTCTATTGGAGTATCTTCCTTTACAAATGGTTGTCAATTGGAAATAGCTTTTTCGTTAAGTCCATTTCTACTTCCCTCCCTCAGTGCTACGAACCCATCTGGCTTGGACCTGCCACCATCTCCATGAGTTCACGTGTGTATCAGTCCTGTTGTGTCTGGAAGACACTGTTTCCTTGGAGTCATCCATCACTTCTAGCTCTACAGTCTTTCACTCAGCATTATCTTCTGCATAACTCTCTGAGTCCTGAGGGGAGGGGTTGGATGAAGATATCCCATTTGGGATGGAATGTCCTATAGACTCTCATTTTTCTGCACATTATCCAGCTGCAAGTCTCTATTAGTTCCCATATCCTGCAAGAAGAAGCTTCTCTGATGATGACTGAGCATGACACTGATCTTGAGTATAGTGGAATGTCATTAACAGTCATTTTATTGCCATTTTCCTCTTGTAGAACAATTGTATTTGGTATTCCCCTAAGTCCATGACCTATCTAGTCTCAGGCTTTTGGCTGCCCAAGCAGTGTGAGTCACAGGTTCTCTCTCATGGAATGTGCCTTAAATCTAATAAAAGAGTGGTTGGTAACTCACAGAACATTTGTTCCACTGTTCCATCAATATATGATACAAGCAGGTCATGGTGTAGACTACAGGGTTTGTAGCTGGGTTGATGATTGTCTCTCCCTCCTGGCAGCATGCAAAGAGTACCTTGCAGTACCATGAGCACTAGTTAGTACAGGTGAAGCCACCACTTAGGCACCAGCTTAACTTCTCCATATTCAATGAGATATGTAAATATATGACTTTTTACTAAAAATGAAAATTACTGCCTAAAGTCTTTGAAGGTGGTCTAAAAAGTCATTTTTTTCTATATCAGCAGATTCAGGAATCAATCAATCCATATAAAAAATATTTTAAAAACCTATACTGAAGATGAACAAACTTTTTATTATCATTAGCACTGAAAATAATACAGTATAACAACTATTTAGACATATTGCATTAGATATTATCAATAATCTAAAGATTATTTCAAATACACAAAAGGTTTTTAGTATAAATGCAAATACAATGCTATTTTATATATATATAAACATATATATATGGACTTAACAGCTAAGAACTTTGGCATTATTGGAGAATTACAAAATTAACCCCCACAGACATGTAGGAGATGCCAGAAATATAAAATGTAAATTCATAGGTAAGTTTAGTGGAATTTCATTAAACACTAGAAGATGTTTTGGAAAATAAAGGCAGTTTCTAAATTTATAAAGAATGATGAAGGACCCAGAAAAGGCAAAACAAAATAAAAGTAGAAGAAAAGCCGTGTGAGTGCCAGGTTTCAAGGCTTACTTACTATAACGTTTCAACTAGAATGTGAGGGTGACATAAAAGCAGACATGCCTATAAAAGGAACATAGCAGAGGTGCGGGAGATAATTTGCGTCTATAAGGTCGTTTTAGAAAAGGTGTCAAGGTAATTTAATGGGTGGAATAATGGCTTAGGCTGCAACAACTGCATGCCCACATGGAGAAAACCCTTCAACACTTCCTTGGCACTGGAGGCAGAAATTATCTATCTCATTAATGACCACTTAGTTGTAAAACCTAGAAACATAAAAATTTCTAAAAGAAAAATATTGAATGTCTTCATGACCTTAAAGATAGGAAAGTGTGTCTTAGACAAAACACACAGAGCAGTAAGCATAAAAAATTAAAATACATATTATCCTCACCTCATCACAGTTTAAAAAATCATTAGTCACCAGGGAAACGCAAATCAAAGCTGCAGTGGATAGGATTTTATTTTTAGAAACAGACAACAGAGTGAGTTAGTAATGATGCTGAGAATGTACAACATTCATGCATTGCTGGTGAGTGTGAAATAGTGTTGGCAAGTGATGCCCCAAAATAGCACTGAAGACTTCCATATTTAAATTAAAATACACCTCCATCCTGAGAATTAAACTAGGATATAAAAATCTGTAAACAATAAGTCAATTTAGAAGCTACCCAAATTCCTTCAAATATCAGTGTCTTAACTGACATTGATATAAAAAAAAGATCAAGAATCCTCTCTCCCTCTCTCTCTCTCTCTCTCTCTCTCTCTCTCTCTCTCTCTCTCTCTCTCTCTCTCTCTCTCATGTGTGTGTTGGTCTGTCTGTCTCTGTCTCTTTTTCTCTCTGTGTGTCTCCCTTTCTAGCTTCTAGCTTTTCATCCAGTTCCATCCCACTAAATCAGTTACCACTATGTTTTTTACATCTCATGCATATCTGCACACTTTATTATCAATTTACCAACTCATTTGTGTTTTACTATTTTTTTCTTGAAAAATGGAGATGTGGATATTTCAGTCTTTGTAAGAGCAGAATCATGTATGTTGATCCTCTTAAAATTAATACTCTGTTTATAAGACATGCCTTTGTGTAAATACTTTGTCCAAGCCAAGCATTTAACACTGCACTAGATTAAATGAGGCACATACACAAACATGCACACACACACACTTAGAAATACCTCTTCTGGAATCATTTTAAATGTTTTTTAACATCTTTTTTTAATTAAATGAAAATGTTCAGCATCAATTGCTAGCAGACAAGATTTCAGACTTGTGGGAATGGTCCAGGATTGTGGGAGTGTGCTCCAACCCCTGTCTTCACAGTCAAGTGACTTAAAAATGCCCATCAAGGAAGAACTGATTAGAATCCTGATTTTCATGTGTTTGAAGAGAAGACAAGAGCAGAATAGGTTCCAGTCTTACATTACCCGACTTTCTTGCTCCAGTATATCAAAACATAACCATCCCAGATCACAAGGAACAGCTGAGAAAGAATCAAAGCAAATGCTGTACCTTGCAGCCAGTAGAGCCTGCCAATGTGAGATTAGAGCTCTCCATCCTAGCAAGAAAACAGCTTTGGGAAGTTCTCCACATTTGTGACTCACAGATATTCCCAAGGGTTGCTGTTTCCATCTTGCAGTCAACAGACTTGGAGGAAGACGTGCAGTTCTACTCAACTGTTGTTCTTAAGCAACTTGGCTGAAAGAGATGTTTAAACATTTGTTGGAAAGATGATATATTTGAGTGCTTTAATTTTTTAAACAAAACTCTAGATTTTAAACTGATTTAACTCCTGATTCAACATGGACTAAAATAAGGGCTGAAGAACAAATACCATTTTATATAACACCTATTATGAGCTTAGCAATTTTCCCATTTTAAGACTCCTAAACTAGGGGGTACTTATTCCAAGAATAGACCTGCCCCCCACCCCGCCCCATACATATCATTTCAAATTGCCTCCAGATCCTGAGCTTTGTGTCCAACAGTTCTGGCTCAGGAATTGGCCACCCAGTTCAGGATCTCACCTTGGCTTCTACTCTGACCAGCCATGCCAAGTGACCTCCCATTCCACTAGGATTTGATTCCTGGCTAATGTCCACTTTTGTCTAACACAAGCTCTCTAAGTATTGTATAGCATTCTTGATCTACATTTTCTCCCCACACTACTAGTCTATCTTACTCCACTACGTGTGCAGACTGCTAGTTTTCACTCTCATGGCCTCCTTTCTATTCTAAGTGAGCTCCCTCATTCTTTCTTTTCTTTCCAAAGTCCCAGTTAATAAGTGCTAGACCTTAACAATTGTCATGATCTAAATATGGTCGCGTTGGTTTTTTTTCTGCAAATAAACATAAAGGTATAAAAATAACAGAAGAACTATTATTAAATAATGTTCATTTTGTTCTAATAAATGTCATCCCTTCATTTAAAAGGCAAATAATAGAAGAAACCCCAATCTCTCTCCCAACCTCTTACGTTACTCATGCCTGCCCTGTTCCCTCTCCCAGTTGTCCGCCTGTCTGACTCTTGGCAATCCCGTCACACACACTTTCTCTGGAATGACAGTTTTTTGCCCAGGTTCCACACCCATCCCTCCCTCTGTTCTGCAGATCACACTCTGTACAGATGGAACAAACTGGGTTCAGCCAACAAACTTGTTTAGTTTAACTTACACAGCATTTTAATTTGCCTTTCTCCCCTAACAGTTGCCAATGTGTGAAAATTAGAAGAGTAAGCTTGAAATTGAAAGTCCCATCTCTGATTGACAATCAGATCTTTCTTTATGCACAGCAACATCCAGAGCTGCAAAATGTCAGGAAAGTAGAGATGACTTTTAGCCAGGAGGGCTTACCTGAGACACTTTCCCAATTCATCTCAGTAGAATTTAGAGGTTGTAATGCTGGCTATAGAGAAAAGTACAGTATATGATGCTCACAAGCACACAAAAGGATACAGAGAGGTTCAATTTCACTGCTGTATTAGAGGAAATTCAACATACTAACTCACTAACTTCATCTTGAAAGGTAATCTCAGATGTGTCTTTAATAAAAACTCACACTTCTCAAATCTCGATTTAGACCTTTTTCCTCAGGCAACCAATGAGACAGCACTCTCTATTTGCTTCATTCAGTCTCCTCCTGGTCTCCCACTTCCAACTTCCTCCATTACTTTTTAATTTAAGATGCAAACATGGGGGAGACCAGGAAAACCATAGACTATGATTGACATTAACATTCAGCATAAAGGGGTTTTCAAACACTTCTGAGTAATTTTGATAAATAGAATTTCTACTTCTAATAGTAAAAATGTTTTAAAATATTCAGTGTCAGATAATGCTAAAGTGGGGTGGATGTGGATGTGTGATTTCCATAATGATCCTTTTATGTAATAATTCATAGTAATAGTCAACGAAAATATGACAAGATAAATAACAACTAATAGGGAAAATGTTAGACTTATCCACAAGACTTTGCCTCAGTTCTTTGAGGAGGAAGCATGAGGCAACTAGATGTATCCTTGCCTATGCCACTGATATACAGGAGATGCTGGGCAGTTCTGGAAGATTGACAAGTCCTCTGTCCCTCATTCAAAAATAGTCACTTGTACATACATTTGCATATGCTCACACAGACATACAAATACACACATACAAATTTAAAATGCAAAAAATAAAATAAACTATAAAAATAATAAACCAGAAAATAGTTAAGCATTAACTAGACAAAGTGAATGAGAAGTGTGAGGTGGGACATTCTAACTAGAGAGAGAAAAGGAGACAGACAGAACAGAGAGACACTGCCAGCCACCGCCATGAGAAGCAAGATGTAAAGATACCGGTAATTCACAAGCCTTGTGGCAAAGTATAGAATTATAGAAATGGGTTAATTTAAGATGAAATTAAGCTAACAAGAATCATGCCATGGACATAGTTTAAAAATAATATAAGCCTCTGTGTGTTCATTTGGGTCTGAGCAGCTGTGGAACCAAGAGGCTGTGGGACCAGTGGGTGAGAAAGATTTGTCCTGATCGCAGGCCAGGCGGGACACAGGAAAACTTTCAGCTACAGAAGCTTATGTCCTGTTACACTTGAATGAGACATTTGTGGATGGAGGGGCTATCCAAATGGACATAAAGACCTAGAACTCACAGAAGTAGATAGAAGAGGATGCAGCATGTCAAAAAAAAAACAAAAACAAAAACAAAAACAAAAACAGAAGACAGACTAAAATGGGCATCTGAGCAAGAAAATCATTTACAAACAGGTCATTAAGACAGGTACAGAACACTGAAGACTGCTAATATTAAGGATCCTATATAAGCCATGTGAGGCATGGCAGGATGAGGATGAGGAGGGTGATGTGTTAGAGAAATATTTCAGAAGAGACACTCTATAGAAAGAAGGGACTTGTTGACATTATCAATTGCCAGAGAAAATGGAACACAATAAAATCGAACATTGTTTCTTAGGTTTGGTAATAAATAACCTTAGTGAGATCAAGGGATAGTTCATGGTGAAGAGACAGAAACTGCATTGGGTTGCCCAGTTTATTTAACACAATTATGGAGAAAAGGGAGAATATTGACCAATCTAATCTAGCCAGAGTACAGTAGGGGCATACATACCTTGTCAGTAACTAACAGCTCTCTAGTTGGATTTAAGACCCACTCAACAAGAGGAAAGTCATGCCTGGTACCAGAAACCTTGAAGACTACACAGGCTACTGAAGTCATGGATCTTGGAGGAGATCCACTTTACTAAACCAACCTAACTATGCTCTAAATATTTTTCCTTACACCCACAGATAAATGCAGCCCTAACTCTTAACAAGGAAAGTTCTCTTTGCAACAGATGGAGATCATTAAAGAAAACCGCAGCCAGTGAAAATGCAGAGCTGTGGAGCCCAGTCCCCACACATAACCTACAAACAACTCCCATATTAGAGAAGATGGGGAGGAAGGATTATAAGAGCAAGAAAATCATGGAATTTGTTGTGAGACCATGTCTCCTCAGAATGTCAGAAGCAACACCCCTGAAGTCTCACCAACATAACTGCACACATGTGAGCTGAACAATGATAACAATAGACATGCTAAAATGGATGAGGGAACACCCAGAAGGCCTCCACTTTACAGAAAGAACTATAGGCAACTACAGAATGCTGAGGGCAAGAGAAATAGTCTTTCCAAAGAGAGAAAGAGCTCACTGATTGGTTATCCAATAACAAGTGATCAGCCCTGAAAACATGCATACTAATAATATTATACAATCTTAGCAGGATGTATTTATGAATATATATGTATATATGTATGTATGTATGTATATACATATACACACATGTAACAACAATTAATGAAAAAGAGACCATAGATTCAAAAGAGAGCAAGGAGTGGTATATGACAAGGGTCTGGAAGAGAAAAGGGAAAGGGGAAATGATGTCATATTTTAATCTAAAAGAAAAATATGTAAAAAAAAAAGAAAAAAAAGAAAAAGAAAAGCAGTTTAAAAAAGAAAGAAAAAATGATGCTAATATACCCATCCATGTCATTACATTAAATGACTACACATTAATGAGTGTTAGTCAACTGATGTGAGTAAATCAATATATACTGTGTATAAAAAAGTACTTGACTTCAGTAGAAAGAGAACAAACTGAAAGATGATGATTAATTCAAAGAAACCCTGGATTGGTTGCTTTATTTATATTGTTTCTTGTTGATTACTAAAATGACTACAAGCAAATTCATGGACAACAAACAACATTGGGTTGAATTTTCCAAGACTCACCAACATAACTCTGAGCAAACCCCTTCATTCTTCGGGTCTTAGTTTGTTTACTGTACAGGAGTACAGGGCATAGGCTGAGTAAACATGAAACCTTGCTAGAACCCCACTGTGAAGCACTGAGTATTTTCTGGGGATGAGGAATGGCTCAGTCTCTGAAGTGCTTGGTGAGTTCAGACCAGCAGCACCCACAAAGAAGCTGAGTCTAGCAATGCACATCTGTACCACAGTACTGGAGAGGCAGTAAGCTCCAGGTTCCATGAGTGGTTGAGGAAGATACATTTAAGATACCAGCACACATACATGCACATAACCACCGATGCACACACATATAATACATACAACACCCACATACACATACACACACAGAGGTACATACATGTACACTCACACAGGTATACCTGCATGTACCACACACACACACACACACACAAGCACACACATACACACACACAAACACACACACACACACACCCCACAAGAATTATGTATTTTTGCAAAGGCAAGTTATTTTCAGTATTTATACAGAAGTTTGTTTTGGTCCTATTTGGAGATATAGATGCATTTTACAGGTAAATTGTATAGCAAATTAGCAAATGGTCACATATGCTAGAGACCACATCAGAAGAACATTTAAAAATATTAATCAAAAACATGATGTGATAAGCTTGCTACTTTTTTTTACTGTCTTTAACATTAAAAGTATAATACAATGAAACAAGTCAGACAACAGAAAGAAAAACAGCATGATTTTCAACATAGAGATTTTAATGGAGAGGACTGGCTCCGTGGATGTTAGAGGGACTGAGCACAGAGTTAACTCAAAAATCAGTCGCAAACCTGAGACCCGGGGAACAAAGGGAAAGGGTAAAGACAAATGAAACCTAGGAGAGAGCAGGAGGTGCCCGGATCCGGTACTGTAAGGAAAGGGTTTGGGCTGGCTGTAGCTGGTTACCCTGAGAGAACACTATGAGACTGCTTCTAGAAGCGCCAGCAGGGGCAGGAGGCCGGGACCACTCCACGGCTACGGCCACAAATGGAAGCTTGGTGTCTGAATCCAGGAAGAACAGTACAAACTGGAAAACATCTTGCCTCCTCTCCCACTCTCACTCCACAGTATCAAGTCCTACTCCATGCCTTCAGGAAGCTGCGGGGTGTGTCTGAAGTACACAGCAACTAAGGTCATTGTCCTGGAATCCCAGAGGAGAGCAGAAGAAAGAGCATGTGAGGCTAAGAGACAATACAGATAAACAGCTCAACCCGTTGAGTGAAACTGTGGGCACAAAGACCAATGTTAAAGCACAGGTCTTACAGAATGGGTCATCAGGGGTTTATATACGAGCAAATGAGCACATGTGAGAGAAAAGAGGGAACGCTGTTCCATTATTAATAAACGACATGCACCAAGAGAGAAGGAGGGAAAGATCTCTGTTAAAAATGGAGGCTAAGCATCATGCTGCACATCTACAACCCCAACACTCATGAGGCTGAGCCTATAGGCTCTTGAGTTCAAGGCCAGCCTGGACGAGAGAATAAAACTCAGTCTCAAAATAAACAAAGAGGATGCAAGTCAGTGGTAGAATGTTTGCCTAGCCTACAAAAGGTTCCAAATTTGATCCCCAGCACATAGGGGGTAAAAGTGAAAATAGCAATATTAAAAATTCTGTGTGATGAGACAAGGTGGAAGCATGGCTCTAAAATCAGTCCCGTGAGCCATTATTAAACGCCCCATAAAACCAAGTTGCCTGAAATATAGGTTTGCCTGGCTCAGACTCATGAACAATACTAGTGAGGAAGTACCCCAAAGTTAAGATGGACCAACAGTGACATCTGCTGCCAGGGACTTGTTTTGAAAGTGGGCTGTCTCAACATTTGCAAGTAGAATCCTGCCAAACCACTGGGCTTGGGCTGTGATGAGTCAGCACTCCCACAACTCCTGTTTGTCATTTATGCTATTAGAAGATTTTCCAAAGAGAACACAGAACATGGGAAAATAAGAGAATGTTTGAAAATGTAACTAAAACAAACAAAAACAGTGGGGGCTGAGACATAAGCGATGAGAAAAAGACTCCACGTTATCTTTTCTCATCCTGTTTCCCTTTGGCTAAGTAAGTTCAAATTAATTCTGTAATTGTTAGCAAGCATGAACATGCTTCCAGTGAACAGGATTAATGTAACCATTGCCTGCTTCAACAGATTCCAACATAATAGCCAGGCCACAGAGGAAAAAAGAAGTCCAAGGATCAAAGGAGATTATGCATAAAATTTCAGAGTAACCCTTGCTTAGGAAAACCACTTCCTAATTATCTAACTATTTACCTAGATTATACCTCCTTCAACATCTGCTGGCCCTCAGGCATTTTCTTTTACTTTCGTGAAAGCTGGTTGAACATAAGGTTTGAATCAAACATCATGTTTAAAATGATCATAATAACTGCTAGTATAAAATGCTCAATGTGATTCAATTCTATAAACGAGAAAATATGAAAGAAAAAAGAGTTAATTTATTTGTTTATAAAAATAGCAAATGATAATGAATTCAATTATTTTGAAAGAAGTTGAGCATGACGAACATTTCAGTTGAAGAACTCCTGAGTTTGGACTTCCATTCCAGGATTGCCACCACACAATGTGGCATCTTGAGCAAATTACACTTCTCTGGGCCTCATTTTTCTGTGCAATAAAATGAGAAGATTGTACTGTATGTGGGACGGCAGATGGACTGGCTGCAACTCTTTTCTTTCTTGAATTTAGCAATGCCTACTTATGAGTTAGTCACATAGTTACATGAAGACTCCATGGAAAGACTTACTAGCAGGGTATATTGTAGAGGAAGGAAGCACAGAGTCCCTATGAGCACCTCACAGATGTTCTGGTTTACTGTAGACAATGGATGTGTGGAGTGTCCATGTGCACCTCACAGATGTTCTGGTCTACTGTGGGCAATGGAATTATGGGGTCTCCATCTAAACCTCACAGATGTTCTGGCCTCAGACAAGAAGATCTTGATCTTCTTTTGGAACTGTAGATTGTATTATCAGCTGCACATTTAGTGCATATTATGATTTCCCTCTACAAGGTGCTCAACAGATATTGTTTCTTGTACTCACAGTATTTTAAAGACAAGGAAAACAAGCCTCAAAAAACAAAGAATTTCCCAGAGTCAGAAAACACAGACTCAATAAGTAACATAATATCCCACCATTATAAGTGATCTTAACTTCTCATATTTTGTTTGGATCCATACCCCTAACCCCCCCCAAACATAAAAGTCATATATTATAGCACCCCTGTGCCTTGCATGTCAGTATTTAATATACACATATGCTTACACGAAGAAAGCATAGCTCTTTTGACATGAAATTCAGCTAGTCTATACAAACACAAAGGGGCAGTGCAGGAGACCTGGAGAAAAAACATTTGAGAAAGTGCTTTTTTTCCCCTTTACGTCCAGACCGTAATTTCCTCTCCTTTATCTTTTCCTGTTTCCTCCCCCCACCTCGTCTCCAGCAACCTCCATCTGCTTCTCCTCTGTTCCTCTTCAACAAGAGGGTAGGCCTCCTATAGGTATCCACAAAGCATGGTATATCAAGTTGTTCTCAACAGACTAAAAGAATTGAAATTTTAAAGATTAAAAGTGATAAATGATAGAAAAAATGACACAACAAAGTCATGTTAAAGTTAAAGGAAAATAGAATTTGTATTAATTAAATACAGAATAGCACTAAATCCAAAGTTGGAAAGATCCACGTTCACAGAACACTGTGATACACCAATTGGATGTCTGGCTGATGTAACTGCTGTAATACTCAGGGTTGTACTCGGTGTAAGTGAAGATTAATAAATACTAGCTGATGGTACTAGTTTATAAGTAATGTGAACAACGAATTCATAGTAAAAAGAATACTTCTGAGGTTTCTTTAATATGAGGTATTGCCTTGGCTTTAGTCATGCTTTAGGTCATAGTATCCATGTTGGGCCGAAAGCGAACACTCTAACTTTCCATTAGAGCACACCAACTCTTCCCATCAGATAGCAAAACCATCAGCAGTCTCCAGAAGTGGTCAATAATTGCAGGTTTGCACATTGATGTTTTCAGTGATAGACAATTGCCTTTGGAAAATTACCTGGCAAGATAGTTTTATTTTTTAAAAAAATACAAGAATGGAACCACAGAATAAAAATGAGTACTAGCAGTCAAAAAGTATCTTTCATACCAAAATCCTATCAAAAAGTATATTTCATATAAAAATGTTGTGTGGTCTTTTGATTACCTAGTTGATTCATCTGTGTTACAAGCCTCTGTTCTTCATTTATGAATAAATTCTTCAATTACTCATCACAAGGAACACACTGACAAATCAGTCTAACTTTAAGAAGCTGGTAACTGGAGCTAGAAAAATGGCTCATCAATTAAGAGCACTTGCTGTTCTAGCAGAAGACCTGGGTTCCGTTCCCAGCACCAACACGGCTTCTTACAGATATCTGTAACTTTGGCTTCATGGGCTCCTGTGCCCTCTTCTGGCCTCTGTAGGCATTAGGCACATATGCGGTATACAAACACACATGTAGACAATCATGCATACGCATAAAACAATAATAATTTTTAAGTGAATAGTTGGTTGGATATAGGCATAAGATAAATTAAAATACAAAATCACAAACTACATGTACACCATGAGCAAGAGAATGCATTTCTTTTCTCTCATGGGAAAGATGCCAAGAGACCAAAGGTCAGAAAGACACAGAAACACAAGAAGGAGTTGAAGATCAATGCGTTTCTCTAGACACTAATAATTTATATATTAAAATAGTAAAAAATGATAAACTTGAAATTATAGACCCACTCATCTATAAGATACCGCTAAAAAGTGGACAGTCAGCAATTATTGAGAAAGAGTGCTTATATAACTTATGTAAAGCAATGTCCTACATTATATTTCATACCTACTGTTCTGCAGCAGTATCATTCCAAAGTGTGAAGGCCCACTGTGACATCATGCACTAAGTCTGAACAAGAAAGCTCTACAGAGTGCTGTTCAACATATACTCCATGACTAATTCTGTTTGTAGAGTGAGCTGAGTTGTGGCTGTGGTCATACTCAACCAGCCAAGAGAATGTTTCCAGAGTGCAATTGTTCCAGCATCAAGGCTCTTTACAACATGTCCCCATTGCCTTTTGATACTCTGTGGCCAGGAGACTGCTGAGAAAATATTATTCACCAGAATTAGACTGGACTAGTCATCTGCCTGGTTGTTACATTGCACGTCAGCTCAAGCCATGTCTGCAACTGAACTTACCAGATGTTTCTAATTTCTCTACCTTATGAACTACAAGTTGAACTTTTTTCCTGGCTTTGAAATATTTTAAACAAATAACTTTCTGTGATGTCTCAGGAAAGTTACATAATAAAGTCCCAGGTAGTATCATAATAAGAGTCCAGGCTCTCCTGAGCTGCCGTAGGCCAGTCCCACTCACTGCCTCTCACATTCTTTTGATAAGGTTTTAACTCTAAGATTCTCATTCCAATCTAGAAAGTCCCATCAAGCAAACAGATTTTAAAAACCACTAAAATTCTGAAGCTACTATACATCCTCTGCTGATGTATTCAGTAAAATACATGTTACATGAAATTAAGCTCTTAACATGCATAAAAGTCACCAATTTATACACCTTTCAAATAAGCACTATGTTCTAGAAAACTATCCAAAGATTGTGCACATGCTTAAAAGGAAACATACAAGAATAATAACAAACAAGTCTTTATTAATAGAGAATGGCAGTAAATTTTATATTGTGTCCAACAGAAATATGACAGAGACTGTAAGACAATTATACCCATAATAATTAAATGAAAAAGTAACAAATAGGTCAACATGAATATATATGTAAATATACACAAATGCCTACATATACTATATAATTTTGTAGCTGTGGATTTTATTTTGTTGTACAAAGAATTCTTTATTTAAATATAAATAACTTTGGAGGGATAGTGTAAAATGAAAATAAACCGAAAACATGAGGGTTGGAGAACTCTACACACATGAATTAACAGAAGGAGGTGGGGTGTAAAGAAGGAGCAGAGAAAGCAAACAGCCCTGGGAAACCCCTGCTTCCCAAAGCCACATGAACCTGGCTCTTGTTCTCATCAGAACACCTTCCCACAGCACTGCGGGCACCTGTCTCCATTCAGATCCTGTGCAACTTCTCAGGAGCAGCATTTGACTCTTGACTACAGTCTCCCCTCTTCCATGAATTATCTTACCCTGGTACTCAATATGGTCTCTATCAGCCCCCTCTTGGCTCTCCAGCAGCCTGGCACCTTTTTTTTTTCTTAACCTGGAATTATGTCTTCAAGGTTTTGGCCACAGGCACTCCCTATAGAGTGAGAGCGGGTTCTCAATGTCTTGCCATACTCCCTTAGAGACATATCACTTACATTTTATTTATAGATGATCTCCTGTCCTATACCTCTGGTACTTACACGTATCCATCATTTCTCTCTTCTTCACTTTCCCTTCTCCAATTGTTATCCACTCTGATTGGCTACAGAGCACTTCTTTCAATTACTGTATAAAATATCAACTTAACATTAATCCTCCCCAGTCTCTCCTTCTTTCATGGTGTGTGTGTGTGTGTGTGTGTGTGTGTGTGTGTGTATGTGTGTGTGTGTGTGTGTGTAAAATGCACTATTTATATGCATATATGTGTATGTGTGTATTAACTTTAAAACTGAATTTCAGGTTCCTCATAGTTAAAAACTAAATTAACTTAACTACATACCTCTGTCTACATACCCTTTAACCAAGATTAGTGCTCTACACTAGATTATTACTAAATTCTTAGTGAATGCATGTTTGTGAGTAAATTATTTCCCTCATAACCGCTAAAGCTAACACATTTTTGTAAGCACAATAATATTTAGGAAATTGGCTTATGAGCTATTGACTTATTGATTTTTGATCCCAGCTTTTCTACAATGGATTTGAAATGGTCTATATACTGGTTACTGGTTTACATGTCCTCCTTCCTCATTGGGCTGAGCTTTGGGGGCTTAGGGCTAAGATGCTATTTTACATTACAAGGGACTAACTTCAATTAGTACCTTATATTCATCTTTATTAAAAGAAAAGAAAGTGAAGTGCACACATTTTCTAACATTTTCTAAACAGTACCTTACTATTTAGTGAACTGATTTATTTCTATTAAAAAGGAATGCATATTTGCACAAGATAGGATTTATCTTTCACTATTGCATCTGAGTGATGAAAGGCTACAAAATCCCATATGTGGTAAATAAATGTTTTACTGCACAACTGAATTATTACTAAGAGTCTGGGAAGTAGACTAAAATCTGCAGCTGGAACTTTTCTGAAGATCCCCCAAATCTCTGGAGCTATATTGAGGTTCATTGGAGATGGGAAGCTAATGTGGCCTTCAAGCCAGCTCTCATATAACTTCTGGAAAATCTGTCTTGCTATTGCAGGTGTTTGGGTGGCAGCTTTGGTACCAGTCTTGGAACACAGAAATCTTCCCATAAAGTTACCACTCACCATTTGATAAAGCCCCCATGGGGTTACTGGTTAGTAGCCTTGTACCAAACCCCGCCCTCTCCAAAGCATTGCCAGGAAACAGAGTGGAACACTTAGATGTCTACACACCAGGAACCTTTCTGCCTCTCTCCTCACTCCACAGTCCATTACTTTTTATCCTGAAAGCAACCTTCCTTTCAAATATCCAGCCAAGACACTTTCCTGTGCTTTCACATCCACTTTATTTTACAGATTACACAAATCCCCCCTCATTTATGAGGTTCAAATTTCTAGAACAAAAGCCAAGTGTTGTTCTTTTACATCTATCCCTTGAGAGATGATGAGCTCTAAACCAAATGTTTAAATAGAAAGATGGAAGAAAAACACAGCACATTCCTCATAAACTGGGTTCCTTTCTCAACAAATGGTCCAGACCTCTTGCTGGCTCATCCATCATTGGTCTCATATCTCCCTGTTTTAGTCTCATTGTGATTCCAGTTCATATCACCCTGTCCTTGGGCCTTATCAGCTTATTCCTGAATTATTACAACAGCTTCTTTGGACTTCTACTTCATTCTGTCACTCCTTTCTTCTAGGAAAGCCTTTACCATGCCTCTGCAAAATCTTCCACTGGCCGTCACAAAATAAAACTTCATCTGCTGACTTGAAAACCGTACATGCAAGCTGCCTTAGTCTAACTTAATTGACCTAGTTCCCAACATTCAGCCTCCTTTCCAAAGAGGTTAGCCATCAATTTGTCCCCTCATACATCCCTTACACACTTATGTAGCATTACTTTAACTCACATTGCTATATTATCTCATCTTATGTAAAGTGTAGCCAATGTTTAGAACCAATACACCACTGCACCTCTCTCTACTCCTGTACAACGTAGCTAAACCATTAGGGACCAAATTGTCCATTTTAGTATATAGTTCTGTTTTTTATTATGCACCTATTTCTCTCATTTTACTCTTTGTATGTTCCATTCATTGCAAACATCTTGAAGATAGGCTGCATATCTTCTTCATTGTATTCACCACAGAAATAGATATGTTATAGGCAATTCATGTAAATTACCAACCAATGGCACCTTCTCAACCCAATTTATTTCTCCCACCCTCAACATTTAAATTTATTTCTTTCTACATGACATCATTACCTACACCATGAATCAGCAAAAATATTGTTAACACAGAAATTCGGAATATAAAAATTAAGTATATAGAACTGATATGTTTCAAAATAAAGATGCAAAGCCCATAAT
The DNA here is from genome assembly GCF_949786415.1 of Peromyscus eremicus. Lineage (NCBI taxonomy): Eukaryota > Metazoa > Chordata > Mammalia > Rodentia > Cricetidae > Peromyscus > Peromyscus eremicus. Next base: position 61,912,227 of record NC_081429.1, on the reverse strand, counting down.
AGAGACAACAGTCATAAAGTCTAAAATCTAGAATATAAAAGAGATATGTTAATCAAATAAAAGATAATAAAAAAGATATTAGCTTTTATATTTAAGAAGAAACATTTTTAAATTATTTCTTTTATTTTTCACATTATAATATAATTATATTATTCCCCCTCCTTTTCCTTCCTTCAAACTTTCCCATATACCATTTAACATTCTTTTAAATTCATGACCTCTTTTTTTATTAATTGTTGTTACACACACACACACACATACATATATATATATATACACATACATTTTAAGTGTCTCTTGGTTGTATAATAAATAGTTCAAGGAAATAATAGAATACAATGTTTATGTAGGTCTCTTAGCAGAGACCTCACCCTACCATATTCCTACATTAGCTCCAAGCAGGAGTAAAGAGACACTCAGGTGAATTTGGCAACTACAGTTGTGCTGTTTCTAATCTATTGCCTTGGGAAGGAACTGCTCCAAATCAACAGTGGCATGAAGAACAGAGGTGCTTTTAAGCATACTTTCAGGACCCACAGGAAATAGGAAGCTGGAACCTTATTTAAATAATTTAGTAAAACCTATTTATTTTCTCTTTTCAAAAAAAATGAAAGAAAGAGAAAGTCAGTCCATGAACCATCCTGCAAAATGAGCATACTAAACTTTTGTCCCTAGGTAAGTAGCTATTTAGAGTAGAGGCTGAGTTATAAATTAATAATAATAATAATAATAATAATAATAATAATAATAAAATACTTACACTATACATCCAAATGTATTGCCTAGGAAACATCTAATTTACTGAGTCAGTTGACCAAGTGATTAATTCCTAATTGATCAACTCATCATAAAAAGTTTAAGCAAGACTCAAGACTTAAAAACACAATTTCTAAGTAGTCTTGAGTCCATTTTAAGAGACATGATGAAACACTAATAAAATTTAAGTTAGAATATAGTCTCATAGATCAAAAAATCCTTAGAAAAATGTAATGCCAAAATAATTTGTTTTACTGGCTATGAATATAAGTTTTGCATAATGAAGTGAAAGCATGCATGATAACATAACACAATCATCAGATTTAAGAGTAGAATTGACTATTTTAAGATATTTATTTTTATACAAGCTAAGATGCATAAACTATAGGAAAATGAGGTGGCGACTATTACTTATTTTGTACAATTTTATGAATCTATCAACTGCTATCATCATTAACAAATTCTCAAAGGAAAAATTTTTACCTACATTGCCTTTGGGTAAAATGATATGATGGTTTAAATGGCTGCCAGGGCATAGAAGAGCCTTCAGGGAAACCAAACTTTTTAAGACAGAGTCTTGGCGTGTTTGTCATACAAACAGCATGTTGAAAACACTTTTGGGAAGAGTCAATGAAAATCAAAAACAATAAGGAAACCAATCAAATAATATGAAAAATAAATGGGATTAAAAACATTTATATAATGCATAAAAGTATACTTATAATAACTGAGAATTAATTTAAACCTCATGGGGAGGTTTGGAAGGAAAGCAAGAGATAAGAGAGCAACAAGCCTGTGTTATTAAGGGTATTACAGATTTATATTCCAGTTAATCACTAGGAATGAGTCTACATGGTTAGGGATTCTAAGTTAAGCACCAATATTATGAAGACTAGAATGTATTACTTTTTAGTGTAAAAAAAAACTGTATCTAACAGTGAGTGTGAGGCTAGGGCAAAATGAAGTGACATATATATGGAAATATGAAATAAGAGGATGAGTTCCTAAAATAACAACAGTAATTTCAATAGATGTAAATAATGCCAACTTAGCCACAACAGAAAAGGACTGTCAGAGTTAATCACAGAACAATAGCCTACTATATATCATCAACTGTAAAATTTCCTCTTATTCAAAATTTAAAAATAAAACATGCAGAGTGATTGTCAGAAAATAATCCAAGAATGAAGTCACATGGGAAGATTCTGAGTGCTTGTGAAAATCTCCCAGAAACCAGCACAAGAGTCTTGTGACATCAGTTTCTTCATACACACAAAAACACAAAGTATTGGTTTTGAATTATGTTTTTATGCTCCTCTCAGATGTAGCAAATAGGAGTGACTTTACTTCAGATTATTCATTACAAGTGGCTATGTTATTTGTTTCTATGCCTCTATAGAAAAGAATGCTTTTGCCACATGCAGCAGCTTGTCTACCATATGCAGCTTGACCTTGTGATTATATTCATGCATCCCCTTCAGAGTATAAATTGTCTGATGCGCTGAATAAAATTAGCTATTGCATCAGACTTTAGTCTGCCTCATTGACCACCTCCATTCTCCCAGGTCCCGCCCTTATTTGAGCAGTAAACAAGTGTTATCCTGGACAAAGACCTGAAGTTGACTATGAGATAAGACAGTAGGGACCCTCAGAGAAGGAGGTGAATGGGAATAATGGGCAGAAACCATAAGGCTTTGCCTTATGTCAAGCTTATGCATCATTTTTTAAAGGAAGGAGGAACACAAGTATTAAAATCACAACTATTAGGTTGCTTTCAAGTTGGTTATGATTATAATCCCTGGTTTCCAGATGAAGAAACTTTAGACGAAGAAGCATGGGGCAGAGTCTGAAAAAAATATTGAAGAGGTGTATAGCAGAGAGAACATCTTTTTTTTAAGTAGCAATAAAATGAGTGCTAAAAAGACCAGGTAGGCTGTCTGCAGATCTTCTCTACACTCTCTGTTGCCCCAGACCTGATCCCTCAGGCTCCTCTCTAACTAAGGCTGTAACAGAACACCAGCTGCAGGCTCAGCTCCCCTCCATCCACATCTCCTATAGATCCCACAGACCAACCCAACCTGGATTCCCTTCTCCCACTCATCACCATGTGTCAGCTCCAACTCAGGCAGACACCTGCTGGTCAATCTTAGGTCACATCTGCCAGAAAACCAGGTGGGCTGCCCAAACACCTTCTCCACTCTCTCTGCTCCTTCAGAGCCAATCCCACCACTAAAGCTCAGCTATTTTTACCACAGCAGGCCCTGGATATTCCAACATAACTGAAGCACAAGAAAAAGGCCTTAAAATCAACTATATGAAGATGATAGAGGTCCTTAAAGAGGAAATGAATACATCTGTTGAAGAAATCCAGGTTCAAACAAATAATTGGAGGAGATGAATAAATCCTACAAATGAAGCCAAGAAAAAGCAAAAATTGTTTAAGTCCTAAAAATGGAAATAGAAGCAATAAAGAAAAAACAAATTGACAGAATTTGAGAAATGAAAACTTACAAACTAAAGAAAAAAAGTCTCACCAACAGAATATAAAAGATGGAAAAGAGAATGTCAGGCATAGAAGATGTGATAGAAGAGATGGATACATCAGATAGCAAAAATGTTAAACCTAAAAACTGCCTAACATAGAACATCCAGGAAATATGTAACACTATAAAGAGACCAAACCTAAAAATAATAGGAATAAAGGAAGGAGAAGAATCCCAGCTCAAAGGTCAGAAAATATTTTCAACAAAGTCATAGAAGAAAATTTTCCTAACCTAAAGAAGGACATGCCTATAAAGGTACAAAAAGGATTCAGAACACCAAATAGACTGGACCAGAAATGAAAGTATCCTCAGGACATAATAACCAAAACACTATGTTCTGCTTATACCTTATGGCTGTTAGCTTGATGTTTTTGTGGGAGTCCTAAGGATGGGAGCAGGTGTGTCTTTGACTCTTTTACCTGCTCTTGAGACTCTTTGCCTCCTGTTGGGTTGTCTTGTCCAGCCTTAGTGTGAGGGCTTTTGTCTAGCCTTATTGCATTTTGTTTTGTCATATTTGGTTGTTGTCTCTTGGAGGCCTGCTCTTTTCTGAGGAGAGATGAAAGGGGAGTAGATTTGGAGTAGAGGGGATGTGAGGGAAAGCTGGTAGGAGTGAAGGGAGGGGAAACTGTGGTCAGGATGTATAAGAGAAGAATCTATTTCCAATAAAATAAAAAAATACATAAACGAAATAACTCCTAATGACATTCTGCTATACTCATAGAGCAGTGCCTTATGCAGTCATCATCAGAGAAGCTTCCTTCAGCAGCAGATATAAATAGATGCAGAGACTCACATCCAGACATTACATGAAGAGGGAGCCTAAATAGAAGGTCTCCATCAAATCCCTCCTCTCAGAGCTCAAGGAATCCCATGGAAGAGGAGGAGGAAAGAGTATAAGAACCAGAGGGGATGGAGGACACCAGAATTACAAGGCCCTTTGAATTAACTAAGAAAGGCACATATGAGCTCATAGAGACTGTAGAAGAAAGCACAGGGCCCACATGGTCTCTACTGGGTCCTCTGCATATATATTCTAGTTATTTGCTTAGTATTTTTATGGGACTCCTGACTGTAAGAACAAGTAGATTGCTAACTCTTGTGCCTGCTCTCAGTACTCTTTTCCTCCCATTGGGTTGCTAAGTCCAACTTCAATATGATAGCTTTGCTTCATCTTATTATATTTTATTTTGTCATGTTTGGTTATTTCTTTAGAAGCCTGTTTTTTCTAATGGGGGGGAGGAGTAGATCTGGAGAGAAGAAAGATGGAGAGTAGAGGGGGGAACTATAATCAGAATATGAGAAAATAACCTATTTTCAATAAAAGAAAAATAAATTTTAAAAAAAGACAAAGACGAGGCATATAAACAAGGGGAAAGATCCCCTTTCAATTTGCGGCCACATGGGCATTAATTCAGACTGTTAACAAAATGCTTAAGGATGATAAAAAGGATGTTAATAATGAAGAAGAGATGGATAAATCCTGAATGAATATAAACTGTTAGGGTCCACGAGACGACACATGTGCAATCAACAAGAACATTTGATTTCTCAAGAACAAAAATTCCAGCATGCTGGGGTCAAACCATCTGACAAAGTGGCAAAAATGGCGACCCTGAGAGAAGCTCACAGGCTCCTTTTAAGCAAGATTAGGGGAATTCCAGGGAGGAGAGGTTAGTCTGGGGGCTGATTGGTGGATTTCAACAAAATATTATAGTTTCGGTAGGTGGCTCTAGTGGTTAGGGACTTTCCAGAAGCAGGGTGGGGAAAGCTATCTTTAGCTAGCAGAAAGCTGTGGGGTGCCTTCTGATTGGTTGCCCTGAGCTGTGGTTTTTCTGATAACAGCTTGCTCAGTTCCAGTAAACCAAAACTGAGGCTTGGTCTCTGGCAAGGCTACTAGGAGCTTGCCATGGCCCTGGTCTGCCTCTCTGACCCTCTCATAATCATAGATAATCAAATCTTAAAGTTAGTAAAAGAGGCAAAAAGAGATTTCCCCCATTTAGGAAATATCGAAAGTGAAAACAGGTATACCTGTGCTGATGACAACTCCCTCAGCTCCCTTACTGGAGCCTCATTTCGATAAGTATCCTCCATTGACTGAAGACGATCCTGAAGCATGGGGTGAGGAAGCTGATGATCAATCTAATCTTGAATTCTCTCCACTTCCTGATGAGGATTTAGGATAGCCTGTGAAAATGTTGTGTTTAGCTAGGCAAGCTAAAGCATGACAGGGAAAAAGAATTTGTTTACTAATTCCTCCCTGGGTTCATGATCTGCACTTGGTATTTCCAATGCACTAACCAATCTATTTAAAATTCTAGAAGGAAAGTTGTCCTTGGATGTCGCGGCCGCCTTGACCAGCAAGGAAGACACAACACCAGGCTCTTCTCCAAGCAGTTTATTCAGGAACCTTGAACAATCTTCTGACCCCGGGGAAAGCCATCTTCCTCTCCCCCCCTTCCCCCTCCCCCCTCCCCCTCCCCCTCCCCCTCCCCCTCCCCCTCCCTCTCTCTCTCTCTCTCTCTCTCTCTCTCTCTCTCTCTCTCTCTCACACACACACACACACACACACACACACACACACACACACACACACACTCACTCACTTACTTCTTGGGAAAGCCAGCCCACGCCCTTTATAGCCACTGGGCAATCAACCCCGTAGTGCCACGTGGACAATGCCGATAGGGTCAGACATACGCAAGCAAGCCAGATTAGGTCCAGGTGCGCAGAAGCAAGCCAGATCCTAGCCTTAACCAAATAAGGAGCACCTGCCATCGGGAAGGCAGAAGCCGGATGCTGATGCCATCCTTGCGGCGCGGCCGTGCACGGCTCTCTACACTTGGATACTCTTCCCCTATTATCTCTGGAGGAAATAAAAGAACAACTCTTTGAATCCAGACTAAAAGAGGCATTTGTGTATCATGTGGATCCTTCACTGCCTTTAAACTTGCTGGGTTTTCCCCACTAAATTGTCTCCTATAGGTATTATAGCACAAGAGGATAAACCTTTGAAATGGATTTATTTACACCATAAGAACCTTTACCTTACTCTTCTTGATCAATTACTCAATCAGAGGAGGACTTGATGTCAACAATTATACAGATTTGATCCTTACTGTATTACATTACCCTTAACTAAAAATCAACTTTAACAACACTATAGAACCCTGTGAATTTTCAAATTTCATTTGCAAATTACTATGGAAGGATAGAAAATCATTACCCATCTGGCAAGCTATGATATTTTCTCATACAAACTGAATTTGTGATTACAGAAATTGTCCAACTTTCTCCCATTCTGCAGTCAGACACATATTGATTGATGGTTCATCTAATGGTATAGGAGGCATTCATGGTCCAGATATTCGTCAATCTAGTTATACTTCCTTTTCCTCAGCCCAACAGGTGGAACTGGCTGTTTTGATTCATCTGTTATGGTTAATTCATAAACCCTTAAATATTATTTCAGATTCTGGTTATGTTGTAAGATTATTTCCAGCAGTAGACTCATACTTGTGTACACTCTAACTTCCCTGGTTTCATTGCAGAAGGGAATAAGCATGCTATGCACTAACCAGCCCTATTCTTTACTTCTCTAAAAGAAAATTGGGAAGAGGTATACATCTGTCATTGCAGATGGATCCACTGAAACATTATGGATTCCTCTTTGACTCCTCCAGCTACAAGCCATCAAGGATAATGGAAGAGAGCAAGGAGACACCAGAAGTCACCAGAAAGACAGCAAACCTGTGGTGATATATTGTGTACCCTAATATGCCTGAAGATCAGAGAACAGAACAGGCCACTAGATTAAACATAGAGGCCAGACAATGATGGCACACACCTTTAATCCTAGCATTCAGGAGGCAGAGATTTGTCTGGATCTCTGATTTCAAAGCTACCCTGGACTATATGAGATTGACTCAGTCTAAGAGAGAAACAGGCAGTGGAGGCACACACCTTTAATCCCAGTACTTGGAAAGCACACACGCCTTTAATGACTGGGCAGAGAAAGGTATGTAAGACATAAAGAGACAGGAACTAGAAGCCGTTTCAGCTGAGGAAGCTCATTTGGCAAGAGTCCTATCAGCTGAGGCTTTTCAAGCTGAGGAGTCCTAGAGGTAAGAGGTGGCTTGTTCCTTTGTCTCTCTGATCTTTCAGGCAAATTTTATTAGGGTACACAATATGTCACAAACCTCCAGTTAAAGGTCAAAAAGAGATATCCACCATATCATCAGAAGTCACGTCTGCCCACCAGGGCAAAGTTAAGGCCCTATGTACCAAAGAAAAAGTTATTCTATGAAACACACAGAGCTCTACGTCACCTGAGAATCTTTCCTAGGCATGCTAGCTGCATTAACCTGTGCAGCTGTGGTAAGTGTCTCTGAACACATATATTGGTCCTCATCCTTCTTTGCTTCAAATTGTAGATAGGATGGAACCAGCTCCTGTTATCTTTACTAATAACTATGTTTGTGCCTGGACCTTGAGACTATAATAGACTCACTCATCTGAAGAAGGGACTGTTTATTTTATTCACTTCCCATTTTCATAGGCCATTATAACACTTTTGTTCCTATTAAAAGGCAAATATGGGCTTACATTCTATAAGACACCAGAACTACTAATCATATGAGTTTCTTTTAAAGCTATTCTCTAGATTTTTCTGATCAACACAGTAACATTACCAATAGTACTAGACATAATTTGGATTGGATCCCTGTTCATGAAGGCAAAGTATTACACACAATGCTTTCACTGTTCTAATATTCATCATTGTGGTTTGGAAGAAAATGGCCCCCAGAGGGAGTGGCACCATTGGAAGGTATGGCCTTGTTGGAGGGAGTGAGTCACTGTGGAGATGAGCTTTGAGGTCTCCTATGCTCAAGCTACACAATTCAAACATCAGTAATTCACCACACATTTCCTTCCCTCTTTTGAATTAAAAAAAAATACAGCAATGACTAAAATGTCCAGATTTGAAGGGCAAAGAGCTGTAGCTGTGTTGCTAATTACAGGTCATCTGTGCACAATGTCATGTGTTCTCCTCATTCCAGCTATCAGTAACAAATTATTTTGAGGAAACATAAGAAAAAGACCACATCATCTCTCTATCCTCCCTAAACCCCCCCCCCGAGTGAAATACATTTTTAAATATTTGTGAATTGAAGAGGTGCCTTTAAAGAATGTAAGAACTTCCAGCTTCAATGCCAACAGACACAGGGCTGGAAAGCATCACCCTCATCCTTACAGTAAGAGGGGGAAAATACAGCAAGATGAAACTTGATGACTTGGACCCATCAGAGAAATAGCTCACAATCCAAATCCACACTCCAGAGTCTGGAAAGACAGGGAACTGAACTATAGAGAAACACACTGAGATCAGCTTACCTGAGGCAGAAAATACCAGAATCTGGGAGGTAGTATATGTCCTGGGAATTTTGTCAAAGTTCTGTGGGCAAAGTGTGGGCTACCCTTGGATTAAAAAAAAAAAACCCTAGGGCTACAATTTTATGGCTCTCACACATTCATGAGCTTTGCCTGCAAGAATGCCACCAGGTCTTGTGGTGATGAGCCAAGAAAAATGACTTCATGTCTTTGGCAGGAAGAAGGGAAAAGTGGCCGTTCTGAGATGTGCCTGGTGCTTT